>NW_020864255.1:0-51812 GCF_003713205.1 Coffea eugenioides
GGGGATCAATAGAAGTTTATCAATTTTAGAAGAAAATTACCAGATTAGTTCTCTTTCATTTGAAAAATACCTCTAATTTTGAGCAAGTTTCAGTGTATGAATTTTGGTCCCTTATTCATATAACTTTGACAAATAATAAGATGGGATGTTTGACAATAAAACTTGGCCATTTTCATGAAAATTGATGGAACCAAATTGGTAAGCAATGAAATGATATGGAAGTAAACCATACTTCTCCCGCTACTCAAAAAAAAAAAAAAAAAAAAAAAAAAAAATTCTATTCTATCTCGTATTAAACTCGAGTGCTTTTTGAAAGTTAGGTGGCAGAAGCGCACAAATAGAAAGGGTCCATCTCTTTTGTGAGTCACACAATAATTTTATTAGTCCCTTAAATTAAAGTAATGTATTTTAGTCCCAAATATTTTGACAACAATAATTTTTGGTCCAATAATTCATTATCAGTTATTCTTTGACCTAAAAGATGTCAATTACTGACTTTGTGCTAATAAAGTGAGGTATAAAAATAGAAAAAAAAAAAAACCTATTCCATGGAAAAAGGCATGTGTTGAAAAGTTGATGAATTGAGGTTACAAGAATATGGAACTTACTACAAAACTATTATGAAAGTAGTTTTAAGAACTTGGTTGAACCAACAATGAGGGATTCAAAAGAGTTTTTAAGGCGGGTGATCACTCTTCTTAAGGTATTGTTTGCCCACTAACTTGCTAATCGGATTGAAGTAGCAAATTATCCTCTAGGTTACAATGGAAAACAAGAAACTACCCTATAACAATTTAAGCTTATTTTCCACAAAAAAGAGATGAATTTTTTTTTTTTTTTTTGCAAACTCAATACACTTTAGTGATAAAGTCTTGAGGATCTCAAGTATTTTTGCAAGTTTGTAACTAGTTTTGTATGATCCACACTTGAATATTTGAGAGTTTTGCGAGTTATGCAATTGAAGAGTCATGACACAAACCATAAATCATGGAATTGAAGATTCAAGTCACAAATCATGATATCTTAACTCATCACTGAACACTATATGTATGTAAAATGACCTTTTTGAAAAGTTGAAGAGGAGATTGCAACTAATATGTGAATACATAGTACGCAATCATTTGTACTTTAGAAAAATTATATATATATATATATATACCTGCATTCTTGTTGCTTAATCTATTAGCGTGTGTAGGATTGAAAGACAAATTAAATTACTTAAAATTCCAATCAAACTCGGTTTGGTAAGAGTTCCTTCGAATATAGTTTGTCAACTAATCAAACTAAACTTAAATAGCGCCCCCACGTGAATGGGCTGGTGGTTGGCGCCTCTTCCTCGGGACCGTTAGGTCCTGGGGTCGAACCTCCGCAGCAACATCAGTTCGCCGTGCATCTAACGTGCTAGGTCTGGTTGGGGGCCGGGGCGGGCCGGAGTGGGATTAGTCGGGTCGCCTTTACGGACTTGACCGGGACACCCACTCCGTCGACAAAAAAAAAAAAAAAAAAAAACTAAACTTAAATAGCATTTCATATTTGTCAAAATTTTAAATTCAGCTCGCACTTAGCCCAATTAGCATAAAATGAAATTTATAATTATAAAATTCAAACTACTTGAGTGTTCGACTCAAGTTTGATTCGATAAAAGTTCGTTTGAGTTTAACTAAATAGATTAACAAATCAAGTTTGCACACAATTTTAAATTTGATAGAATAATTAATGAGCTTGAAAACTAAGATATTCAATTTGATTAGACTCGCTTAAACAGCGTATCATGAATGGGTTTGTGACTTCAAATTGGGAATAATTTGCTATATTTTGAATTTATTGGGGGTTCAAAATAGAAATGTATCAGTTTATCTATAGAGAAAATAACCTGTTTCATCCCTCACATTTTGTAAAAATATTCTTTTCGCCCATCACATTTAAAACGAAACAAATTGGTCCTTCACATTTAAAAACCCAAACTTTTACATCCTAAAAATAAACTCTCGATTGTGAATCAAACCATCTAACAATCCGGTTACAAATTTTGGGGGTAGGATTGGTAGATCACTCGCAAAAACATATTTCCAACAAATAAATTACAACAATTAAAAAATCTCAATTAAAACCCATTTGCTTCTTCAAAAGAACGAAATAGTGCTAGGGTTTAGTGCTTGAGAGCTTTAGCACTATTTCGTTCTTTTGAAGAAGCAATGGGTTTTAATTGAGATTTTTTAATTGTTTTAATTTATTTGTTGGAAATATATTTTTGCGAGTGATCTACCAATCCTACCCCCAAAATTTGTAACCGGATTGTTAGATGGTTTGATTCACAATCGAGAGTTTATTTCTAGGATGTAAAAGCTTGGGTTTTTTAATGTGAAGGACCAATTTGCTTCGTTCTAAATGTGAGTGACGAAAAGAATATTTTTACGAAATGTGAAGGATGAAACAAGTCATTTTCTCTTATATATATTGCGTGCCAAAAAGTAGAAACAGATAATTCTCAAATGTAAGGGCTTCTTGTACAATTTAAACTTATAAGCTGAAATAAGGATAATTGAAGTTAAACCGTTTAACATCACATTTTCTGGTTCCCCAAACCCCACAAAACCCTGACGGGCAAAGTTAGCAAGCTCGCTACTATCGCCGGTCAGAAATTCGCCGGCGGCCTGCCTATCCAGGTAACTTTGATTCTTTAATCTCCATTGGTTAGTATTCTATGAACTAAACAAACTGCATTAGTTTTAGCTGGTTTTAGCTCTTGATCAGTTACTTCCAGCTCGTTTACTTTTGCATGAATATCTTGCCTTTTTTTTATTAGTAAATTTTTATAATTATCGAACTGCATAAGTAAATAGTTCTTTTTTTCACAGAAATTGGAAAAAGGAAAGGAAAAGGCCTTTATTTTTTTTGGATGAATTAAGGAGAAGAGAGAGAAAATGCCCAATCGAACTCGGCCGATGACAGCATTATTGGTGTTTACCGGACTCAATGCCATTTTGGTCTCAACAATTGAACCAGTCTACGATTTCGTCTGCTTCCATCCCTATTGGGAACGCAGGGTAATTTTGTTCTTTTGTTCTTTTTTTTTTTTAATAGAAACAACTGAATTTTTTGCTGCTTCTGTTTTGTTTTTTAATTGGGAACTGATTAGAGTAATTACAAGACTTGTGTATTCATGCTTTAATGTGGTTTGGAGTGGTGCATTTTCCTTTTTTTCTGGTTAAGTTATTATCAAAGACTTTTGCTGGCACATGAAAATGATGTAGGTTTGATCAATTTTTGAGGGAAAGAAATGCAATTTAAAATTTCCAAGTAGGATAAAGCTCTTGTGAGCTGAGCAGAGTTTTCATTGAATTATTGGAACTAAATGGTGTAAAATGTGATTCAAGATTAGATATGAGAAGGGAAGCGAAGTTGAGATAGTTGCATAGGGAACAGATGTCCAGTTTGTATTGAAAAAGAGCAAAAAAAAAAAAAAGGATAAAGAGAAGCAAGGATAAGTGGTATTAATGAAGGAGAAGAATTGTAGGTAGCTGCTTGACATAATCTGAAGAGCTTTGCAGTTTAGCCTAATGTGTTGTGTTTCCAGATTTTTTATTCCTCTTCTTGATGGCATCTCGATTTTATGGTGTGAATTCTCTGCTTATATTGTTTATCTTTACTTGGATAGTTACTGCTGTATCCTCTTCAAGATTACGGTCACTATCTTTTTCAAATATTTTACAGCTTTTCAAGAAAGGAATAAGGAATAAAATATAAAATTGTCAGACGGAGAGATTTCAAGTGCAACAGAGTTTTAGACAAGCATTTCATCTTGTGTTTGCCTTTGCAGAACCTTCTGTTTAAGCACTGAGTTTTATGGCCAGATATCTTTATATCATTCTCCTCTCTGATGCATGTAAAGTACTCTCACAAGAAGCAATATGTTAAAACCTTTGTATTTTGATTGCTGAAACTGAATTTTTATCAGAGAGAACGCCGGCGTCAGGAACGTGAGGCTGCACTGGCGAAGGGTCCGGTATCGCATTGAAAATTATAGCAATGGAAAGTGTCCTGGATAAGCTTTCCATCCATCATCCTATAGTATTTTGTGATTTGTAAGGGAAGGAAAGACTTGGAACTAAAAATTCTACAAAAGAAACAGTAAGAAACAGAAAAAGTGGGTAAAAAAAATACTTTCCTTCACTTGAATCTTTACCAATGATTTTGGGAGCTACCCTGAAGCACATCCTTTGGAGCACTTTTGGCAGAAAAAGTTTTGACTGAATTTTAATCTCATGCTGAGGGAAATAACTGTTGTAGCTTTGGGACTTCACTATGTAAAGTATGACTTGGAGGTTGGACATGTTACATGTAAAGGCTCCTTCGTAGGTTTATCCACCATATGTAAGTAAAACTAGGGGTGTTTCTTTTGAAATTTTGGTGGTCACAGTGCCTTCTTTCATTTTTCAGGAAAAAATTGGTTGATGCAAACTATTCTGTTCATCCTGTGTTATTTATCCTCTTTGCTGGTTCCTTATGGTAGGAATGAACAGTTTTCTGTTCATCTTTTATCTGTAATCTGTCTCTGTGAAGTCACTCTCATGGACAAAACTGTGTCTGTCCGGGGTTGGGCTTTTGGAGAAAAGAACATGACATTCGCACATCACAGAAGCGCCTCTCCTCTGCTAGTATGTAACACCATTTATATTGTTAATTGAAGATGGAACAATCTATGCTTTGATTACCCTATTGTATGTCATACTGCTCTTCTTCTAGTTTCTTTCTGATAGATAGAATAGCATCCCTTTATATGTGACTTCGTACTTTTGATCTATACATTCTCTAGAAAATTATTGGGATGCTTCATATGAAGTTTGTCTTTAAGCTTCTGATTTGATTCAGAGGTAGTAGTGTAAGAGTATCTCATCCCTGTATATAGTTTTGTTTGGGATCAAAATGATTTTGCACATGGGTCCTCAACCGTATCATCCATCCTTAATGATATTAATTCGTTGGGTGTAGACGATGGAATTTGAGGTAGGGACGAGGGGTTCACTGATTTTTCAGATGTAATGGTTCAGGTGCAGTTTTCCCCTCTTTGGGAAGCAAATGAAGCTTTTTAGGTCTTTTTACCAAAGATTTTGTCCCACTTGCATAAAATTGGCACCCACCGAAGCTACAATGCTTTGTCAATAGAACTGCCTAGGATTGTCTTCAATGGTGAAACTTCAATTATTGATACATGTGAGTAGTAGAACAGTAGGACATCTCTGGGCTTTGACCCCCCAAAAAAAAAAAAGTATGACTGACACCCCTAGGCCTAAAGCATGCAATGATTTTGGTGCCTCAGCCTGGTTAGGATTTGGTGAAACTGTTTAGGATTTGGTGCCTCAGTCTTCCATCCGTTCACATTTGTCATTGATCGTAGAAGAAAACATGGCATGATTTTTATCTGATATGAGTTACGTGTATGTGGGAGTATATGTTGTTCGTAATTAAATTGAACTGTTCAAGAAATCTTGATAGCTAATTTTTTTGGGTCAAAGTTGAATGGCTATTTTCTACAATCAATTATTTCTTTTGAAAATTAAAAGCAATCAAATGTTTTGAAAGTCTGAAGAAATGTGACAACTTATGTACCAAGGAGTAAGTGAACTCTGGCAATCTTTTGTAACTGAGTTTTTTTTGTCTTTTTTTTTTTGGTCAAAAAATGTCTACAACAAGAGGAGCCTTGCCCCATTTCAAGGTTCATGCATGGCTACGGCCACAGTAGGCATCTTATAATAATTCTATCAATCGCCTGCCAATTGGCTCGTGGTGACAACTGAAACTGAACTCACTCAAACTTTATTATACCAAAAAAAAATATCGCCTATCAACTGTGCTTTAGTTATTCCAGGATTCAAATTTGAATGTTTCCAACACAATGGCTGAGCTTAAATCTTTACTTGTTTGGTCACAACTCACAACACGTTGACAATCTACAATTACAAAGTTTGTCATTGTGTATATCTTGCGCCCGTGTGGTGGGGGGTTAAAGTGGATGAGAGCATAAATCAAAGGACCCCAGTGACTGGGCAAATTGGGGTTAGGTTCACGCTTTGTCTATCAAGGCACCGCATGTGCTCTCACACGCTTTCTCCCATCCCCACTACCATGTGCACTTGTCTTCTTCTTTGCTTTCTCTTGCCGCATACCCCATTTCTCCTGCTATTCAACTCTTCAGATCCTGTTAAGTTTCTTATTATGCACCATCAGAATCCAGCCTTCAAGATTATTCCTGAAAGAAGAAATCAGGGGTGATAATAGGTCATTAAACTAGATGTTAATAGTCAGTAATGAATTCTTTATTTTTTTTTCCTTCTTGCATTTTGTTTGGTAAGGTAATTAGTGGTTATGGTCTTTTACTAATACTGGATATGAAGATGTGATCATGAGAATGACCTTACGGTAGCTAATGAGCTATTTTCCAGCAAATAGAGTGTTTTTGCTTCATTTGCTGCATCTTATGCTTTTAGACAGCCACATTGCAATAATTCTTGGAAAAAGTAGTTTCATGAGGTGGGGACTATAAAAGGAAAAATTGGTTGTCCCCTCCCTACTCCTAGACTTTCTTTTTCACTTTTTGGTGGCAGTGGGTATTTTTCTGGTTCATGATACATATTTCTGGACAAAATCAAGGGTTATGGGGTTACTAATTAAGCTTCAAAACCAATTTATGTGAACTGGGGCCTGATTTTATCGCTCAATATCTCTTCTTAGTGCAAGCTAATTGTGATTAAGTTAGAAACTATAGTTACTGAAAATTGATTAAAATGCAAGAACACTGATTGCAATTCAAAAAAGGGTTGTCCATGATGGAAAAGAAAAAGGGTCTTGAGAAATTTGGATTGTTTTGATCAGATATGCATACATCTCTAAAGGGGAAGACAAATTCACTTTTGTGTTATTTTGCCTTTTAAGCAGCCCTACAACTAGAAAGCGTGTTGATGTTTATGCGGTTTTGCAACGGTAAGTTACACAGCCCTTTACGCTTTTATGCATAAGGACCACATTAGTTGCTGAAATTGTGACCGTTGGGATTGAGACTAAAATGAATGTTGCCGTTGTACAATATTTGGAAATTATTGGAGACAAAGAAAAGACGTCTAACTAATGTTTTTCTTTCTTAATATTTGGCAATACAATAATTGATCAAGTTTCGTTATGCAAAAGATTTTTATATATCCAAGCATTTGTGATCCAATCTTCTCCTCATCCAGCCCTGTCCTAAAAGAAAATGTAAAATAAACAGTAATAGATCCCCACAACCCCTTCTTAAGGGAAAACAAAAAGTGAAGAAGAAAAGGAATAGGCTCAATTTGAATTCAATTTTTTTTTTGGGTCTATTTGAAAAGTGAATTTCCAAGGGTTTATAAATTGGTTTACAAAACTTGTCTTGGTAGGTAAATAATTCTTGATTGACTAGAAAGAATGTATATTATGTATGTTCTTTTGTTGGGTTCCGGCATCGTGGACTAGTGGCCTTAAAAAAAAATGGTAAGTAGTTGTCTTCTTTGTTTTGCAAATACTTCAAATGTGGATGTGATATCATTCTCAATTTTGTTTACAAGTTGAATTTAGTTACTAAAATGCAAAGATGGAGATCCTGTCCCAAACCATATGTATGAAAAATTTGCCGCTTAAATTGTCTTCTTAAACTTCGATGTATGTTGAATGAGATTAGGGTATGTGTACTATTATCCAGTTATTATATTTCTTATATAATCTTAAATACATTTGTACAATATAATTATACGCGAAAATTTTATTTGTATACATAAATTCATTTATAATAAATTCAATATATAAGTGCGTTCATACATATAAATATAAATGATGTTGGATTTGAATTTTATCTCACAAATCATTTATTTGTTGGGTTTGAGTTTTGTTCCGTCAACTTGTAAACCAAATCTTGAAAGTATGGCAATGACTGCTAATTGCACCAAATGTTTAACTGCAATTTGCACCAATGCACGTGTAATGTTTATATAACTATGAAAAGCAATTTAATGAATGCTTGGGGTACACATTTATCCTCCCCTTGGCCAGGCCATTTGCAACTCAGCAGCAGATGATACATACACTCAACAACCAATGAATGTGCTGAGTTGTTAACAAGTTTATTAATTTTGGGATCATAATTTTTATGATTTTGTGTTCAACATCTAACGTCAAACTACAACGTATACATTGTCTGTAAAGTATGTTTTTTGCGATCAAAATAAAAATATTTTGAATTTCGATCTTGTGATCAACATTAAAATTGTCTGATTTATAACTTTTCCCAAGCAGCATTAACCATCCAAAAATATAGTAACACAAAAAGATGAATAATAGTATCTTCTTTCCCTCCTCATGGCAAAAAATTTCTCCCAAAAATTTTCCAACATTTCTTCCCAAAAGGGAAAGGACGGAGAAAAAACGCAGACACACCGTATCACGTGCACCGTTGCACAGACAATAACAGCTCTACTAATTTAGACATTAAAATAAATTTAAACTTAATCCCCGCCTAAACCCCCTTTTTATCAGCTCACTATATAAACCAACCCCCTCATACTGTCTCCCGTCTCTTCTCAAAAATCTCTCCAGAAAACACACACCAGCACACCGTCGAAAACACGCACAGATAAAAGAAAAATCTTAAAATTCTATTATTTCTCCCCAAATTGTAATTAGGTTTTGAATATTGATATAATTAAGCTCAAAAATTACGCAATTGCGGCTTGATAATGTCAAGCGCTCAGATGATTAGTAGTAGTAGTAACGGCAATTGCAGTGTTGATAATTGTAACGGCGACGTCAGTTGGCCGGAGCCGCCGAAGCTGACGCCGTCGGCTTCGCTTAAGACGAAGAAGAAACCGACTCCGGCGCCGAGCATTTCCAGAGCCGGCGGGGAAGTTGACGAGCTGGTTACTCTTCTTCACGGCTCTGATCCCCTCCGCGTCGAGCTCAGTCGCCTGGAAAATGAAGTCCGAGGTTTCAATTTAACCATCATTTTCTTGCTCTCTTTCTATTTGTGGAAGCAATTTGGGAATTTTTTTTATTAACCTCGTGGGAGTTGAGGACGTTATAATTTTGGACGAAATGGAGGATAATTTGTGGATGTTATTTGGTAGAGAGCTGGAACATGAATTATTTTAACGATTATTATTAGATGAATATCTGTATTTTTAGAATTTTTTGATTTTAAAAAAAGGTTATCGTCGTTAAAATAATTCTTTTTTTTTTGGGTGAAAATTCAAGAGAAAGGAATTTTCATTTTAGTTTTATTAATGGAAAAATAGAAAATTGTCCGTGTTTAAGATATTCTATTCTGTTGTTTATTTTTTTTAAACTTGATTTGAAATTGATACTTTTAGAATCAAAACTATCTGGTAAAGGCACGAAATTGGACTAGAATAATATTTCTTCAATTTTTTTGTAATTTATTCATTTTTCCATTAAAAAGGCATAATTGTATTTTTTAATGAGACTTTATTTAATTGATAAGTCATTTCAAGAATTCATTTTTGAAGGCATATATATTTTTTTAATTAGACATTATTAATTTGATTAGTAATTTCAAGAATTCTTTTTTTTTTTTGGTGGAAATTGGATGGACTATATTAGGTTTTTATAAACCAATCATGACAATTTGTTGGAAAGTGTTTGTATCAGGAGCCTGTCATGTTTCAATGAAAGTGTTGGAAAGTATTTGTTTATGTTTCAATTTCCATAAACAAGAAAATGGATGGCCCATGTCCTAATTTTTTTATTAACTTCTCCATTATGTGAACTATTTGGAAAGAAACAAAAGTATAGGACAAGGAAAAAGACCATCTTGGGTTTTGTTCTTGCCAGTTCTTGTATGGTTCCGTGACGTATCCAATCTTTCTGCTTAATGTGGCATAATTTGAAATAAGAGTTGTACTATATGTTTTTCATAATAATTTAAAAAATCAATACAGAGCTTCAACTTTAAAATAAGAAAATTGTGTTAATAAATTTGTGTGTGTTGGAAATGTGATTTTAGATTGGTATTTTGATTCTCTTGGCATATGATTGTAAGTGTTGCTGAGGTAAAATTTCAATTACAGAGGTGAATGGAGAGGACGGTCAAGCAGATCCTTTAGTGCTGTCAAGATTCAAAGGAACTTAAAACGAGAGTATCAGTGCATGATTTAAACATTCATTCATGCATTTATTTCTTTCCCCTCCGCTTTTCTGTATCTGGTGTTGGTTGGTTCAGGATTAACTTTTTTGTTAAAAAAAATTTTATAAAGTACTTTGGATTGAAACATTTTGTTGATAATTTCCAAGGGTGATAAAAAGGATATATACATATTTGAGATTCCAGGGTGAAATTATAATGTTCCCTTTTGCATGTCATTGAGAGACAAGTAACTAATCAATTCCCTTTTCCTTGTAATTGAATTTCTCTCTGGACATCAGTAGCCTTAACTACTTTCTTTTAGAGATTCTCCAATTCTTGGAGTACATCCATCTCTTCTAAGACATGAACAAGGGCTGAAACATTCAAGTGATTGAACAGAGCAGCGATCTGTTTTCTCTCCTTTTTTTTGGCCTTTGTTTTCTTTAAACTACATATATGGATTCAACAAATCAGGTTCTTTCTTATGCAAGTTGAGACATTAGGCAAGGTTCTCATTGAAGATTGTTGTTTACGAAAATTGCAGACAAAGAGAGGAATCTGGGAGATGCGTATGCAGAAATCAAGGCCTTGAAGTACTCAGAGCGCCTAAAAGAGAAGGCAGTTGAGGAGGTAAATTAGTTCAGTTAATTGCTCAAAGCCTTTTGAGATTTTAGTGAAGATGAAGGAGTCTAAAGAAGAAAGATCAATGTAAATGAAAAAAATTGTTGACTTCATTTTCTTCCCAGAAACCAAGCGTCAAATTGTCTTATTTAGTGAGCGTATGAAAATTAAAACAGCTAAAATTCAGGAGAAAATATCAATGGTTCAAGAGAAAAGAACATGATGTAAGAAGCTTAAAATTTCAGTTGACAAAGAAGGGACTTGAATTGTGGTATTGGCAGAACTTAGAAAGGAAGCTGGTAGAACTTAGACTAGATAATCGAGAGAAACCTAAAAATCATTAACTTGTGAGAGACAAAGGAGATGAAAGTAGCAAATGGATGCCTTCCTCTCCTGGTTCCATGTCAATGCCATAGGGAGCAGAAGAAGAGAAATATGATCCAAAATGGTTGTTATTAAGAGGTTTTTTTGCTTACATTTCCCTCCTTCAAGGGTAGAACAACTGCAGAACTTATGAGGCTACAGTAAATACTTGTTTGAAGTTTTACAATTATAAAATTCTTACATCTAGAAGATTTGGTTTATCTTTTCATGAGTGAGAGAAAGATACTGGTACTCTGCAATTTATTGTCCATGGTGCCGCATAAAGGAGCATTTTATAGACCTTTAATCTCAGCATTCCTCCACTATTCATGGAAGGCATAGAAAATAAAAGGATCAATGGTAACTTTAAAATCTACAATCTCAACATTTGGGTTTTGGCCCAAAACGCCATGTTTGTTTTTGCTGGTGTAAAGATTTTTATTGAATGATCTTACTAAAGTAGCAAGTGCTGTAAAGTACCCATATGACTGTGTCACTATCAAAGATATGCTGGTGTTAGAATTTGTTATATGGAAATTTATATCTTCGTGAAACTTTGTGTTATATCTACATAACGCTATACACATGCTATGAATGCGTGATTGATTGGATAAAGGTTTCCTTCATGTTTCAGTATTTGACTAGTGATTCCTTTTCATACTTAGTAAGGTTGCTTATCATGGTTTACTTTACATCAGCTTTCGGATGAGTTAAAGAAAATTGACGACAAATTGAAAGCAACTGAAGCACTTTTGGAAAGCAAGGTGAAGTGTTTATTAACTGCTTAGTTATAGTGCTTCTTTAGGAATTTTTTTTTTTAAATTTTATTGTTTTTGTTCCCCCAATGAAAATTAGAATTTCAACATTTTCCGTCAGTTTGTTGCAGAAGCTAAGACATCTAACAGTCAAGTTATTATGATTCTCAGAATTTAGAGGTTAGGAAAATAAATGAAGAAAAGAAAACAGCTCTGGCAGCACAATTTGCTGCAGAAGCTACTCTTCGAAGAGTTCATGCAGGTCAAAAAGATGATGAAATGCCTCCTATTGAAGCCATTATCACTCCTTTAGAGGCAGAATTGAAGTTGGCCAGGCTGGAGGTACATAAACTTTGTTGTTGATCTAGTCTCAATTCTGGTATATGAAAATGCATGTATGTTCCAAGTGATGTACTTTTGCATCTTTTCAATTCAGGTAGCTAAGCTACAAGATGACAATAGAGCCCTGGATCGACTTACTAAGTCCAAAGAGGCTGCTCTGTTGGAGGCTGAGCGAACTGTCCAAATGGCATTGGCGAAAGCCTCCTTGGTTGATGATCTGCAGAACAAAAACCAAGATTTGATGAAACAGATAGAGATATGCCAGGTTTGACTATTTTAGAAGTCTCTTCTTGTGGGTATGGACGAAAGTGTGTTGCCCATCAGATAATTTTTGTATTTACAGATTCACTTGATCTATTGTGCTCTTACTTCAGGAGGAGAATAGAATATTGGACAAGATGCACAGGCAGAAAGTTTCTGAGGTTGAAAAGTTAATGCAAACTGTACATGAACTTGAGGAGGCTGTTTTGGCTGGAGGTGCTGCGGCCAATGCAGTACGTGATTACCAGCGAAAGATGCAAGAATTGAACGTAAGTGTTACTCTAGGACTGTTAAATCTAAATGCCTTAGCTGTTGCTACAATGAGCTTCTCTGGGATGACTAATTTCCATGCTTCAACAGGAAGAAAAAAGAATTCTGGACCGTGAACTTGCTCGTGCAAAGATTTCAGCGAATCGGGTTGCTGTTGTTGTTGCTAATGAGTGGAAAGATTCCAATGACAAAGTAATGCCTGTAAAGCAATGGCTGGAAGAAAGAAGACTTCTTCAGGCATGTGATGTCTTTAGTTTAATCTTTTATGTGTCTAGCATGTACACTTGTTTGTTTCCGTAAGCAGATATACTAATAGGCAAGTCAACAGTACAGAAATCACTAATTGAGTCATACTTGGCCTTTAGCATACTGCAACTCCTCATTAGTGATAGGAAAAACTTTTTCTGATTTATATTGCTGTGCTATATCAAGCGAGGAGATCTGAATTTGGAAAAGGGTTTAGACTATTGACCAGGATATCAATGTCTTAATAGTCATTGTTTTGCCACTTTGCAGCAAAAGTAATGCCAGAGAAGTTTTGGAACTAATTTTGTTACTGGTGTTTCCAGTTTTGACCATTAGTTATCCGTACTAAGCCAGTCCTGTCTTTATATTTCAGACGAACTAAGAAGTATTGCTATTTGTGAATAGGGAGAAATGCAACAGCTTAAAGACAAAGTGGCAATTGCAGAGCGAACTGCAAAGGCAGAAGCACAATTAAAAGTGAGAAATTGGATGGCTCTGTAAATTCCATTTTTGTCGTTGTTTGATATTTTTCAATTATTTCCTCACAGGTTTGCTTATGTCATTTCCTGTTCGCAACTTGTACGATAACATGCTGATAACTTATTTCTCAGGAGAAGTATCACTTACGATTTAAAGTTTTGGAAGAAAGGCTAAAAGCTTCTTCAACTTGTACCACCCGCTCTACTCCACAAGGAGGAAGTGTGTGTAATGGTCTTTCACGGCGCCAATCTTTTGGAGGAGGAGAAAGTTTGTCCAAACCTCCATCAAATGGGATTTCATTGAAAAAGACAAAGTTTCAGTCTAGGTCATTTCGAACAAATAGTTCTTCAGCATTATTGGAGCAGTCAAAATTCTCATCAACGTTATTTGGTAGTGGTAGCAGATCACTGGATGGAGAAAACACTCTAACATATGAAAATGACATAGATAACAGATTCACTAATTCCTGTGATCATAGGCATAGTAATGAAATAGCAAGAATACATGAGAATGGTTATGCGAATGAGATTGGTAACTTGAATGCAGCTGATAAAGCCGAAGGGGAGAATGAAGATTATGTATCTGGTATGTTGTATGATATGCTGCAGAAGGAGGTTATAACTTTGAGGAAAGTTTGCCAAGAGAAAGATCAGAGCCTGAAGGACAAAGATGACTCAATCGAGGTTTGGTGCCTTTCTCTCTCTCTCCCCCTCCCTCCCTCCGTTCCTCACTCCCTCCCTCCCTCTGAGCCCTTTTTGCGTGTGGACTTGTTTAGATGTTGGCAAAAAAGGTAGAAACACTGAATAAAGCTATGGAAGTTGAGTCCAAAAAGATGCGTAGAGAAGTAGCTGCTATGGGGAAAGAACTTGCAGCTACTCGTATTGGCAAGGAACAAGATCAAAGATTGAGACGTGTAAGTTCTACAAGGGGAGCTGTAAATGGAACTCATCAACCTGCAATAAGGTGAAATCTAACTTTATGCTTGGGCAATTTAGCGTCTATATTTGTTTTGTGCACTTGAATTCAAACCATCTGGAAATTCAGTTTCCCTTGCGTTTAAATTTAATTTACATGATTACTGCTAGTGGATAGTATTGTACAAAAGTTGGCTTCACGATATCTTAACGACCCTAATTTATTATTTCTCAGTCCTTGTGTCATTATAAATCAGTTTTGGCTTGTACGGCGATAATTTGCATCTACACATTGTCTTAGGCCTGAAAATGACAAAGCTGTTTGTGTTGCAAACCAAAGTTGAGTCCATTAGAAGAACATCTTCTATGAAGTATTCTTTGGTGGTTTGTTGTGTATAAGGAAATTAGTGTGGAAAAAGGTTTCAATTTTTTTGTATGGTACAAATAGCAAAAATGGAGGTTCTGCAACTATTGACAATAATACGAGTCTTCTTTATTTGAGTTCTTAAGCTGGCTCGTTCTCACAACATATTTGCAAAAGTCTACTGAGTAGTAGAGTCTGAATGTAAATACACAACTGCTGAACAAACAAACAAACAAACAAGCATGCATTCTCTATTCAAGCCTTGAGTTTTCTTTTGTACTCAAATATCTTGAAATTAATAGGACCAAGATAATGAATCGTTTCTTAATTCTCAGGAATGCTTAGCACTGATATATTTGGACATTCATGACCATGCCATGCAGCAATGTCGAAGGGTGTCTATTAGATAGATTTATGTGCATTAACTAAGACATTGTCTGGCCATGTCTCAAGTTTGTATAGGACAATTCGAGTACATGGAGATTATCCTATCCTCATGGTGTATATTTTGTATTAATATAAATGTTAAATTTTACACAATATTTATGTTTGTTAACCTAAATGATACTAGGAACTATTTCTTAGAAGTGTTTATAGTTAGTTGGATTTTGTTGGGATGTTCACAAGGCTGAAATCCGAATGAAATTTTATGGCATTATTTTATCAACTTTGAAAGTGTTCTACGCTTTCTGAAGTTGGCCGACGAATAGAGCTAACTCACGACAATCCTTTCCTATTCTCAGCGATCTAACTTTGTGTTAAAGGCATTAAACTTGCTCTTTCTCTTCTAACACTATTTTTTATTGCGCTTTCTCCACTTGATTGATGGTCTACACGAAGAGTTTAGCATAAAAAGACATTAATAACCTCAAAATAATAATTAGTAGAGGCAATACTTGAAAAGAAGTATGCCCGCATTTACCACACACAATACATGGTAATTAGTAGCGACGAATAGTGCATTCATTTATTACGCACAAATTACCATGATGCGTGCACTCATATTTATGCTTCTTGTAATTAGATAGCGTGTTGGTTTAATTTCAATTTTCCAAAACAAATTAACATTACGAGCAACACTTTCCTTCTGTGCTCGTACATTTATACTCAACTGTCATTTTTTATTTTTATTGAACAGAAATTAGAATTTACTTGTATGAATAAACAGTTTAATATAATTTTCATACGCTTCAACGTAACATTCCACACTTGGACCCCTTAGTTTTACCTCTCAAGAAGGGTCTGTGATATCCTAAACTCCTAAATATAGTATTAGCAAATTATAATTATTCAAAAAGCAAATCTAATGTCACACTCGACAATTAAATCATAAAAGAGGATTTTCTGACATAATAAAGCACTTAATAAATGAAATTCGTATCACTAGGATAATTATAAGCACACAATGCATAATAGGGTTCGTGGCCATACGCACCCAAATTTGACGAGTCTATGGTTACTAAGTATTCTAAAAAGTTAGGTATTTAAAATACTTAAAAAATTAGATAAAAAATCCGGGTAAATTAGGCTAACCCTATTTTTTTAGAATTTTTCTAATCATATAGCCCTACTAACGAAGACTCATAAACTTAAATCCTAAGTTGAAAACTAGAATTTGGTTTTTGGAGGGAAAGTTGAATTTGACTCTATTAAGAATTTTGGTTTTGAAACTATTTTTATTGAATTCAAATGAGGGTACTTCTATATTTACGTCTAATATCTTAAATAAAGGGACATGTAAAATCTCAAAAAATTTACTTAAAAATCCTGAATGCTGATAAGTTGAACTACCGGTGGATGGAACACAATTTACTCAAACTTGAAGGACTAAGTATACAAATAACAAATGATTTCGCCCTCTTCCTTCTAATAGTGACACTTGTCGCATAGTTTAACATATGTCATAACAATTGGCATGTGCCACTATAGTGTGACACATGTCATCCAAACTATCCAAGCCATCCAAGTCGACATATGTCATGACCCTATGATATGTGTTGCAATTTCATCTCTCGTCTTGTTAATTCGTTACCATCTTGTTTTCCTATAAAAATAGCCCTCATCTTTATTTGTATGTCAAAACTTAGAAACTCTCACCTATATTCTTGAGAGGGTAAAGAAAAGTGACCGAAAGAGAAGAAAAGAAAGTGCAAAAATTTTCATAGAAGATAGAAAAGGAAGGCCATAATATGGAGATAGGGTCAGAAAGAGGTCATAACCTTTCTTTTAATCTGCAAGAATGTTATTTTTTGGATGCTTAGTAAAGGCCTAGCCATGAACTTACATCATGCAACTCTAAATCGATGCTCGATTAGTCTTCATGAGTTTTCATTAATGTGGAAAGCAATCTTGGTAGATAGAACTTAGACGTCTAGTTAGTACTTAGTACCATCATACAAAACCTAGAATATAGAAACTATTGCATTTGTTTTCGGTAGTCGTGCACAATCCGTGTACCTTAATTTGGAGAACATGTTATTATCCATTATACATTATCTTGTAGATTCAACATTAATAATATTTTAATGACTTCTTTTTGTTCAAGAAAAAGAAAAACTAAAACTGGAAAAACGGCACTAGCCTAATAAAATGTCCGTCTCCGAAAAACAAAAAACTGTCTCCAAGTGCAAAGGATAATCAATATCGTAGAGAGCAATCGTCTAAAGTAAAACCAAAGCGGATAGCTATGAATGAGAAAATCTGTTCGAAGCAAAACCAAAATTTCGTATATTAGTGATTTATCAACGGGAATATTGGAGACAAGAGAATAACACGGATATACTTTGTCTTTTTACAGATCTAAAACTGCTTCAATTTGTGAGGATTTAATTTAATGTTGCGGAACGTTAAAAATAAAAAAAAATTGAAGGTAGTTAATTGCTGAAACGAACTATTAGGGCATAAAATCCAATTTAAGGATAATTGAGGGGTTGCACCCATGCCTAGAAAAAAATTTGTGGACTCAGTTAGCCCTACCTTTCCGACTAAAGCGAGAAATCAGCATGTGTTGTTAATAATAAAACAGTCCTAATCAGGCCATGAAGAAATCGTACATTTCAATAAACAACCATAAAGAGTCACTTACTCATCACAATTACAAACAAGTTACACTCCTCCAATAATCTATTCCAAAAAAAAATGTTGTTTCTATTACTCTAACCTCTTTTAGATTTTGCATTCTCTGCACTTCATAATTTTTCATTTCATTTTTTTTAAAAAAATTCTCCTATCATTTTTTTTTCGAACAAAACAATGTTATTTATTTTTTATTATTGCATGCACACACATCAACTGTACCTTAAGCACTAGTACTTATTATTTTTTGATTTTTTTTTGTTTTTGTTTTGGTAGTATGAGACTCCCTTTTGACTTTACTCTTCATTTTCAATATCCATTACATATTAGGTGAAATAGGATCCAGTATTTAGTCACAAAATCAAGAAATAAATTACATACACCTCCATTAGTGTCATATGTGATATTGCAATATACGGAAGTTGTAGCTCTATATGATAATCCACATTTTCTTATTAAAAAATAACTCTGTGGTCTCTAATATTGACTCTGAATAATGTACTCTGACCATGACCATTGCAATTTTTAGTTTCGATGAATTGAAAAGGTAATTAGTGAGAGAGAATTAAATTCCAGTACTTTAGGCCATGATATAATCGAAAAAAAAGAAAAAGAAAAAAAACCAACGGTCCATCCTATATTGATTACAAATTACCTTGATGCATATATCAACTTCAAAGATTTCTCACCAATCTTCCTTCAAATTCTTCCGCATTTGTTTTCCTTTCTTATTGAAGATCCTTAAGATAAGTTAATCAACATTTTTATTGTAGCAGATTCTCCACCTCTTGGATAGCCAAAGTGGCCCGAAAAAGAAAGCTAGACCTACCAAAGATCCAACTGCAACACTAACGTAGATTTCTGTCTTGGAATATAACTGCTTTTCCTCCAACTGAGACTCTGGAAGTGCAGGATCTCTGTCACCGTTGCAAGTTCGGTTCAACTGGAATCCACACAAACGACTGTTTCCTTCAAAAGAACTTTCTAGGAATGTTTGCATTTGTCTTCCTCCTGGAATCCTTCCAACTAGTTGATTATGTGACAAATTTAAGAATGACAGGAAGGTGAGGCCTGAAATATTCTCTGGTATTTCCCCAGTCAGTTGATTGGAGGAGAGGTCCAATGATTCGAGATTCTTCAAATTCCCAACTGATGATGGGATTTGGCCATTGCCCTATCTGTAAGATGAAGTACAATTAGCTTACCAAAATTATGAATATGGTAAAAAATACTTGGTAAGTGAAGTAAATCAGAATGCAGCTTTGCCACAAATAAACGGTCAACCCATTAGTTGGGTCCGCCTTCAATTGAATTTCTTAAAAATAATTAAGTTGTTATATTTTTCTTCTAGAATAGTTTGATAGTTTAGTTTGTTAGAGTTTTTACCTTTTTTCTAAATCTTTTGCTGTATTTGTTGGTTCTCTGGACATTTGTAAGATCTCCTTTTTATTTAAAAAAAAAAAAAACCAAACCAGCTACAGGCAAAAAAGCTTTTCATTTATTCTATTCGGTTCCCAACATTTGTTCTGCATGGCTGTGCGCAACGCGTGTCAATAATTTAGGAGAATATGTTTTTTAGCCTATATATAATAGTAACTTGTAGCTTCACATTCGTAAACTTTAAATCATCTTTAGAGAGGACCTTTTCTTTTGCAAGAAAAAAGAAAAACTAAGTGGAAAATGGCCACTGGCCTAATGAGAAGAAAGGGAACAGCTCATGGCTTCAAGAGCAGAAGTGGAATTCGACGAAGCAAGACTGCCTATTTCTTGGAACACATTTGTGTTTGGACTGAGTATTATTTGAAATATTATTTGAAATAATTAATATAGCACTTTTTGTGATGTGATATATGTGAGATAAAAAGGTAATTGGGAATATAAAAAGGTGAATTAAAAAATGTGTTTATGATACAAGTGAAATATTATTTAGAAAAAATGAGGTATCCAAACAAGTAAATATTATTTCGACCTCAAACTTGAACAGGATTCACAAAGGCCGAGGCTTTTTAATAATATGTGTAAGATTTGAACCTCTTTTGTTGCTAAATTAACAAAACAGAAGTCAGGGCAGATAACCTCTCCTATAGGTGTCAAATTTTGAGATATAACAATTCTTGATCATATACAATTAAAAGGATTTGAATTGAATTGAAAACATACATTAACTTTCAATCAAATTGAATCAAAATACCCAACATGCAACAAGGTTGGAAAAGAGATTTGGGAAGAAAAAGACAAAAGGAAAGGAAAATAAAAAAAAAGGAGAACAAATTAGAAGAAAGGTGTGATTTGGTAAGTAAAAAAGCAGTCCTTTAGTGGAAAGTGTGCCTTCCTTCCTCGAAGAATATGTTCATTTATCTTTTATAGATATTTTTTAAAATTCGTAGTTTCGGTGTTGGTGAAATGTTTTAAGAAATTTCTAAGCACTAATTCTTGTAACAAGACTAATATAACTAATAATTTAGTGAACATTTACATGTTTGAGCACCATGTCAAGCAATTAGGAGGTGCTAGGTTAAGGCGATAATCTATCCGAACAAGCCACAAATTTCTAAAGATGATGTGACTAAGTTGTTGGAACCTATAAAAAAGAGCTGGCTTGACTGAAGCCTTAGAAGAGTTAATGACAAAACACCTCCCTTGCTTCTTAATGAATTCTTGATGTGTCAACCAATGATGGAGAGAAAGTGGAACTTCTTGCGAAATCACTTTCCGAATCTGCTAATCAGATGGTGTCACATTGAAACAACAACTGTTTGAGGATAGTAAAGTTCTACATTTTTCTTAATTTCCTTTTGGGTTTTGTCTTTCTCTAGCCTTAGGCACACATTTTTTTACAACTATTCTAAATTGATCATCTTCCTTTTCTCTCCATGTCTTGAAAATCTAAAGCTTCACAGTTGGAAACAGCTTTGCTAAAGAGTGAAAAATGTATTCAATTCGTTGAATGCAATGTTTGTTCAAAAATTTCAATTTTTTTATTTCTCAAATGATTTATTTCTTAATAGTCAATGAATACATTTTGAAAAGTTGCATTCACTGGATATGTTTTTTGAAAATGTATTACCGTTCAAGAACTCTTTCCAAAAGAATTACTATTCAGGAACTCTTTGCAAAACCTACCATCGTTGGGAATTTATTCTTTGCTTTCCAGATTTCTTGTCAATTAGAACCCTCCTCTGTTCCCCATTTTCCATGTTCATTACTTATTTTTATTTTTTACAAAAATTGTTTAAATAATTCACCAGAAGCTATTAATTAACAGATAAATGACTAACAAACATATTATTCAAAGAGAAGAGATAGTCACGCACCATGCACGCTTTTTATGCAAAATCCTTATGTACTCACTAGTGACTAACTAATTTTTCTCACTAGTGACAGGTGAAAATAGGGTCTCTTAGTTAAATTCAGCAAGAAAACAATGAAAGGCTATCCAAATATATTTATACAGGGGTTCAAACCAGTTTATCAATTCAAGTCCTGCCAACTTAAGGCAGTTCCAATCTTCACCAACTAAATAATCCAAAACATGCTAAGAAAATTTGATCTTATGGTCTTATGACAAATTAAGCCCCACCCATCATCATTAGTCCCAAGAATTCAATAGTCCCTCATTAGACCAAAACCCGTTTATTTTTATCATCTAGTATTTCTTTCCAAGAAAACTTGTCATCAAGCTAAGATCAAACCTGCAGAAACCCACATTCTACTTGTACCTTTAATTTTCCTATGGAGAGAAAATTTGTGTTGGCGGTTCTAAAAACATGCTTCTTCTAGCAGTGCTCAAAAGTTTGTGTTCAGGCTGCTTTCACGCCTCATTAGATATAAGGTAATATGGAAAAAAAGAGAAACATTGTGGCAAAGAGGACAAGGGCTCAAATAAAGTGTCAATTGAAGGAAATGATTGATTAAGCCTATGAGAAGAAGCAGAAGGAGAAGAAAGATGAAAGTGAGAGAGCCCACGGCTCTCATGAAATGAACACTATTGAGGGGAAAAAGAGGGAAGAATTGGAGTCAAGTAAAGTCACAAGAAATGTTGAAGATATGATTATAATTAGCAATAGTAGCAGTGATGAAGAGCAACAAGGGAAAAATGTCAACTGAAAAATCTTCTATAGACAGAGAAAGGGAACAGTTAAAAAGATTTTCAATGATGATGAGAGTAGTGGAAGTGATGTGAGGATTTTGGGGAAAGAGGAAGTGGTGGAAGAAGTGAAGGAATGTAGTAAGAGGAGGAGAGAAACTGCTTACAAAGGTTAGAATGATGATGGGGGAATTGGAAGTGATATTAAGATTTTGCAAGAATAGGAAAAGAATGAAGAAGTGATAGCAAATAAAATGAACAAAAGGGGGAGCAAAGCTGTTACTAAGGGCAAGAATGACTGTGATGATGATTTTGGGGGAAGTGGATGTGATGTTATGTTTGTGACTGAAGAAGACGTCCCTCTGAATTTGAGATGCAATTATGTAAAAGATAGGAAGTAGTTTCTATCTAGAGAAAAAGGGGTAGAAGTGATGGAAATAAGACAAGTGAAAGGATGACCATTGAGAGTGAAACCTTCAGGGAGTGGAGCTCAAGACAAGGGAGAGGGTCTTGTGATTGGGGACCTTGATGCTCTTGACTCAAAATCTTCTGGCATCTGAAGAGGATGCTGATGATTTTGATAAAGACTTAGAGAAAAAGAATCAAGGGGCTTTGATATCAATTGTAGAACCTAAAAAATATAGGAGACAATAAATTTTGATGGATATTATGAATATGGTGGTAAAAGTCTCGAACTATAGTATAAAGGAAACAGAGTCTTCTCACATGATGGATGATTAATTTTTTGATCTAATTCCTTTTTTGGGATGTCGGAGTATATGAGCCACGAAAATACACAATGACAGGGCATATCTTGTGATTGCAGTGACAAAGTTCTTCCTTTTTGAGAAAACGAAAGTAGTAACTTCTATAAATAAAAGATATTTAGGATCGAGTAAAATCATCTTGATTTTGAACAATAGAAAAACCACATAATTTTTTGAATATGTTCCACACGTAGGGCATGAAGATTGTAATAAAGGCAAATTATGCTGTAGTTAGGTGTTCATAGTTTCTCATGCATGATAATTGTAGTACTTAAGGTTTAATTAAGTAATTCTGCCTGTATGAATTTTTAAGTGCGCTGTGCGTGTACCCAATATATAAGGACGGTATCTTCCAAGATTTTGTTTTGCTGAAGTTTTTTTTTTTTTTTAAAAAAAATAGGGCCTTCATAGTGGTGGAGAATATCATCTTTGTTGATTAAAATTTTGTTTTGTTACTGTGTTATGACGTTATTTCCTTTAGCCAATTCCATCACATCAACTTCCTTTTAGACAATAAGTTTTAAAAAATTCATCATTCATCCCTTGCAAAATTAAAAATTTTTAAAGCGTTCTTTATAAATTTAAAGTTTTGTACCCATGAAAATTTAAAAATATTTTATGGTATACATTTTAGCTTAAATATATTCAAATTTATTCTTCAAGATGAATTTTCTGGTTCCGTCTATGGCTATAGGATCAGTATAGCTTCTCTTTATGTGTTTTTTCTTTTCTTTTCTTTTTTCCTTTTCATTATTTTGTTCTTTTTCTTTTGCATTTCCATCATTGACGATAAAATAAAGGGCATCACAGGAAGGAAACAACTGAGAGCCCATTCAGCAACAACTACTGAGAATGGTAAAGTTCAAGACATTCCTCCCTTTCTGGGTTTTAGCTTTCTCCCACCTGCATATTGTATGTGACCACTTGTTGTATTGACTGAGGTCCTAATATTCAAAATTTTTTTTTATACGATAGATTATTCTACACTAGGGGGAGGGGGAGGATCTGAAGAGGTCCAAGAATAATCCGGAGGGGACTGAACCACCACCGGACCAGACGGGTGCACTACGCACCCACCTGGATTTTTTTAAGCAGAGCCACTTTTAATGTGCCAAATTGGTGGGAGGCAAACCAAACTTTAATGCATTGGTGGTGGCAAAGGGCTGGTGGTTAGGTCCTAATATTCTAATGGGTTAAAGAATATCTAATTACTTTCATAAACTTTCTCTCAATCTACAAAAATGTTCTCTTTTGGATCAAAACGATTTGTGCAATCAGTCAAATTTGGAATTTTTGAAATGATCAAGTAGTCAAAGGAAGCAAGATGAAATAGAATGTATTTGATTTTAAAGAATTAAAAATACACAATTTTTGAACATTTTCATGCATATAGGAAATAAAAATTACAATAAAGGCGAATTTTTTGCAGTATTCCTATCTTCCATGTATGTATACTAGTTCAACAAAATTTAATTTTGGAGAAACTACAGTTGTTCCAAATCAAATTCGACCATAATATAATTCAACCCTAAACCCCAAACATGTATGAAATAGATTTTAGCTTTTAAAAGGAAGCTCTTAGTCATTTAGAGAGAGCAATTAAAGAGAGAGAGAGTAGATTTTAAGTGAAAGAGCTGCTTGGCAATCGAACAAGGCAGAAGCTAAATTCATATTGCTACTCTAACAAGAGAATTAGACAAAAAGAAGGCAATTAATAAAGCTTTAACAAGTCAAATAAAAGTAGATGTGGCAGATTACAATCAGCTCAAGGATGAAGGATCCAAGAGGATGGAAGATATCAGAAAGGAAACTATGGCTGAAGCCATAATGATTTATAAGAATTCCAAACAATTTGAGAGGATCAACTTTTTTGAACTCAAGAAATCAACTCCTGGAAGCTGCACACATCAAAGCACTTGATTTCGCAAAGGCCAACCACATGCCAAATTTGAAGGCTATAAACATGAAAAATTACAATCTTGATGATGAAAAAACTTTTGAAAAAATGGCCACGGCTTTGCTTGCTAAATTTGTTAGAATTAGGCCTTTTCTTCGCACCCTGTTTTTTTATGTTTATTTTGTAGTTTTATTTTAATCACAAAAACCATCATTGACAAAATTGGTAAACAATTCTCATTTTTTAAATCTATGAATTAATAGATAAAAAGAATAACAAAAACATTCTTCATCATATATTGATATTGATAAAGAAGAGATGGCACACGCACCTCGCACGCCTATGTATATAATATACTAGTGGGGCATTTTCCACAGCCATGAAGCTAAATTACTAGCTCTTAGCACGTGGGCTATTAATTCTCTCATGTGGGTATTACCTCTTGAATGGGATTAGTGGAAATAGGGTTGAAAAGTTGGTCGTGGAAGCTAGGCCGTGGAAGATTTTGAGGTCTAGGGAAATAGTTTCAACTGGTAGTGTGAAGTAGGCTCAGGGAGAAGGAAATGCAATAGATCACGAAGCCGAGTTAAATGTAAGATCAATCGGACATTGTAATCACAAAGGTGGAAGTTAACATATGCCTAAGCTCCAGGAGGAGAAAAGCAATCACAAGAATGAAGGCGTAGTGGGACGTAACATAGAAAAATACTGGCTGAGAAATCGAATCATCAGCATTCTTAAGGAGGCAGGTTGGACCATTTTGTATGGACTATAGGTGGCAAACAAATCCATTTAGTTAAATTTACTCGTACCTGTTCATGAATGTCGCGTTTGGTAAAAGGGTTTCGGAATGGAGAATTGGAATAAATCTCATGATTAATGTTTTGTTCACTACTATCGGAATTGAAATTTTGGAATGATGTCTAAAAATTTAGCATTCCACCATTCCTTAGTAAGTTGGTGGGTTTTGTCCAAAACCCAAGTGTGATTCCCAAATCTTATAATTACATAATATTTAGTATAATTAATATTTATATATATTATATATTTATATTATAATATATACATATATATTATATATTATAATTATTTAGTTAAATATAATTATATTTATATAATATATATTATAAAATTATTAATATTATATAATAATATATTTATAATATATATGTATATTTATAAATGTATATTATATGTGCATATAATTATAATATATACATGTATATAATATTAATAAATTATATAATTATAATTATTATTTTAAATATAATAATAACTATATTTAATATGTAATATACATTATATATATAAAATATTAGTATAATTAATATTCATATATTATATAATTATAATTATATATATTATAACATTTGTATAATTATAATTAATTATATATAATATTTAATTTAATTAGTTACAAACCTATAATAATGATATTATTATATTATATAATTATTTAGTTAAATATAATTATATTTATATAATATATATTATAAATGTATATTTAAATATAATATATAAATGCATATTTATATAATATATATGCATATTTATAAATGTATATTATATGTGCATATAATTATAATATATACATGTATATAATATTAATAAATTATATAATTATTATTTTAAATATAACAATATATAATAATAACTATATTTAATATGTAATATATATTATATTTATATAAAATATTAGTATAATTAATATTTGTACATATTATATAATTATAATTATATATTTATATTATAAAATTTGTATATTTATATTTAATTATATATGTAATATTTAATTTAATTAGTTACAAACTTATAATAATAATATTATTAGTTATATGTATTATATAATGTATATTAATCTATGTAATATAATTGATATTATCAATTATACTAATAATTATACATGTTTACTACTAGAAATTATTAATTAGTTATATTAAATTTACTAATACATTTATACTAATATATTTAATTAGTGAAAATTTCTTATATTCCATTTACAAAGAACCAATGAGCCAAAAATCAACTATAGTAATGATATACATTCCTGGTACTGAACCAAACAAATGTATTGTAATGATTGATTCCATTCCAAATCCAGAATGAATGATTCCGAATCCGAATCCGATTCCAACATGCGAACCAAATGCCACCTAAATGAGTATGGGTATCTTAAATTTTTGCATATGTGTATTATTGGGTAACCCATTAAGTCCAATTAACCCATTTAAAACTATTTTCCCTCAAAGCTCCTCTCTTCATACACCTTTTTTTTTTCAAATTTTTCATTTTGTCATGATGTTAACTACTTTTTTTTCATTATTATTATTATTATTATTTGTTAGTTTTATCTAATTATTTTATTTTCTTTTAGTTTGTTAACTTACTTGTTTTTCAGTATTACCAATTTATGACAAGTTTTAGTCTCTTTTTTCACCTTTCCAAAATGAAATTTTAAATTTACATACGAAAAAAATACTAGGGGTTCAAATTTTTGTATTAAATTGTTATGTTAATTTTTATAGTATTTAGTTCAAATTTTTATATTCTTATTATTCAATTATTAAATAGTATATAATTTTGTGACATAAAGTACAGATGGAAAAAATTGCTAATTAGGCTTGTTGTCATTATAAGTAAATGTTTAAAACTAATGATGGGTGCAAATGGTGGTATAAATTGATAACTTAGTTTACAAAAATGAATTTAAATGAGTTTATAAAAATTTAAAATAAATGGGTAATTGGGTTACCCAATTCATTTTTTGACTTACTCATTTATAATCAGATATTAGTTATCAGGTTGAACAAGTTAGTAAGTTAGTTCAGGCGGTGTGACCGGCCATGTAAGATTAGTATAAACAAAATAGAATAAAAGAAGTAAATGAATATGAATATGAGGTGGCTCAACCGACCATTTGATTGAATGAGATTGAATAACAGAATATAAGAAAACTTACAGGATATGAAACTTGCACAAGGCTTGCTTCCTTGTTTGATTCTAAAAATTAAAAACTAAAACTAGTTTGTAGAGAGAGAGGAGAGGTTTCTTCAAGTTAGAGAGAGAAGTAAACTTAAAGAATTGTTGTAAGAATGGTGTGTGGATTATGTTGGTTTGAGGGGTATTTATAGCAAAATTTTCGTATTGCTACAGTACCTGTGACGCCCCCACTTCTTCCAAGGGCGGACCCAAGGGTATCCGCGAGACGCTTGCCTAACTCTCGCCAGGACTCGAGACAATTCAATTCAAATTTAACGATACATACCAAATAATACAAGTCTAAATGAAGAAAAGTCGTTTCCTTAAGTGAATATCCAAATCTTACATCATATTCTCAAAAGATACATTAAGTCCCAAAACACAACCATTAAAAGTCAACTAAACATTTACAATCAAGATTCTAATCAAAAGTATAGCCTAGTCGGTTTTTCCAAAATCTTTCAATCCAACCTGTTAAGGAAAACAAACTAATGGGATGAGCCAATACTCAGTGAGGCTAAGAAACACACATGCAAGCACGTAATCCACGTAGCAATCACAATTTAACAAATAAAACAGTAGTATTCAAGTAATTAACAATTCGAGTGAGAAAAGTAAACATAAACAATTCAAGGATATGAAAGCTTTCAAGAGTTAAGTTCCACTTGCTTTGCCAATGCTCGATCAATTATCTCCCCGCGATGACACTCCATCAACCAGATCGGTATTTAGTCCGTAGAAACTTCACTTACTCGTTCCCCGTTCACCATTACATACCCCAGTGCCAGGCCCGCTCTTCTTTTATATAAGACGATACTGCTTGAGTATGCCAAGCAAGATCTCTCAATAGATCAAGTTTATGTTTTTCTCATGGCTTATCAAGGTTCTCGATCAAACCCATGCCGGCTCGTGTCCAAAGTCGGCCAATGATATTTGGGCGTCCCTCACTATTACCATTAAGAGTCGAGGAGATTCACTTCAATGGACTTATGCAACTATAGTATAAATAATCATTTAAACACTTCACTTAAATATTCACTTCAAATAATTCATTTCAAGTAATTCAAATACACTTCACTTGAATGAAAACAAGTGCGATAAAGTACACACTCGACTCGGCATTTTCACAATATCCAATCACTAATCAATTAAGCACGTAACACTTTTTCACACACTTGACACTCACCAATCAAAACAAGGAAGTAGTGCCCAATTGAGGGTTTAGGCGTCCACTGTGAGATCCTTTTGAAGGTCCCCTTGAGTGCTTGAACAATTAATAATTAACTATCACAAACTATCGCTTATAAGTCTCTTGTTAACAAAAGAGATCGTACACTTGTACAATCTAAGAAAATATCATGAAATAGAGCTTTACTTGCTCAGAATTCAAGGTTCAAAAGTGGTATTTAACAACACAAGAAAAACTGATTTCCTTTATGAAGGCAAGTCTAAAATGGTCAATTAGTATCGAAGGTAGTGAAGAGTTCCTAAAAACTCCATTCCCTTCAAGTTCAAAAATTTTAGTTTTAAAGAGCAATCTTTGAAAAATTCTATCTTACACTCTGTAGCTCTAAAATTAGAAAACTTGGTACCGTTGGAAACTAGTTTCAAAGTACTAAAAGTTCCTAGAAGACACATTTTTCAAGATTCTAAAGGAAAAATACTCAAATTTCAGCTTAAAGTGGCTGATTCGCACTACAAGACAGTTTCAGTATTGGTTTTCGGCAAATTTTGAAAATTCAGTAAAATTCACAGAAAGTGAACTAGCCTCTGAAATTCACAAAACTATCAGAGTTCTAATCAAAGTTTTAAACATAACAAACAGAACTAGAATCGAAGTTTTGAGCATCAAGATATAGCAGCTCAAAGTTAGTTAAAAATAAGGACCGTTCGGTCCATTTTCCAGATTTGGAAGAACAACTTCGGTATCTTGTTTGTATATCAAAACAGTCTTAGAATGACACCAAAATTGGTACAATTCAACTTCCATAGGAGGACTACTCCTCTGTCAAATTTCATTTAAAATTTCGCACGGGAAGGTAGTTAACAAAACTACCAAAGTTTAAGGAATTTTCAAGGCAAATCTGTCTCCTTGTCTCCTTTTCCTTTTTCAAACATTTTGCCCAATGAAATCAACTCCAATCTGACTCATTTGTGAAAACCAAGACCCAAGAAACATTTAATATACATTTGGTAGGTGATTGACATCAGAATTTTCAAAACAACAAGTCCCAAGTCAAGTTAGGCCAAAATTAGGGTTTTCTAGATTTGGTATAGTTCAAGAATCGGACTATATCTCACTCAATACAACTTGAAATTGAGTATGATTAGTGGCGTTGGAAACTATATTCAAAAGGCTATATTTCATCAGAAGAAGTCGTTTTGAAATTCTGTTTGCAAGTAAGAGAAAATGGAGCCACAAGTTTCAGCTTCTACCATATTCTCGGTTGATTAGCCATACAGGACAGCCGACTTTGATCAGTCACTACAGATGACTCACTTCTAATTAGAAGGTGTATTTTACACCATTGGAAAACTACAGATGTCTAGTTTCAAATGCCACAAATGGCACTTGATTTCGACATCTAACCAGAGAGTTATGATCGTTCAAAGATGCTCTGTCCTGAACACCTGGACACCGTTTTCTAGATTTGAAAATTTTCGAAATTTCAACTTTTACCCAACCAAATCAAATGATTTTTGGTGAAAAATTTCCACACATCCTACACAATATATCTATGTTAGATTCAAGGTCATTTGAGCGTCAAAAATTCGAATCAAAGCTTCGGGAAAAATAGGGCAGATTTTCGGCCTCTTCCTATACAATTTTCCTTTGGTTTTCCTTTCACTTTTCCAACAAATCTCATCTTGTTTATCACATAACTAACACAAACAACACTTATCATCATCATATCAGTCCTATACCATCAAGGTGGGATTTCATAGAGCCCATTCCAACCATTTAAATCCAACAACAAGAATAACAATGAAGCTACAAGCTTCCTAGCAAAGATCAACCCACTAAAGCCAAGGTTAGATGGTTGGATGATTACTACCTCTTAGATGATGAAAAACTAGAAATTTTGGTCACCAAAAGCTCCAAGAAACTCGGCTAGAAGATCTCCTCCTCCAAGCCAAGGTGAATCTCCAAGTAGTTAGAAGTTGGATGGTGTTTTTGGGTGCAAGATTGGAGCAAGAATGGTGTAAGGTGATGTTGGGTTTTTTCCTTCTTCTTCCTTGTGTATTTCGGCCAACCTTGAGGGTGAGGAGAGAGAGAGAAATCTGGTGAATGAAGCTTTTCTTGGAAGCTTTGGTGTTTTGTGATTAAAATTTGAGCAAAAGTCAACTTTGAATAGTAATCACATGCGCGCTTTTCGTGTTCATTTTCTCTCGGGTTTGTTTCACTTGTGCACAAAACCTCTAATATACTTCCTTTAACATTATAATTATTCACTCTTAGTATTTCTTAAATCTCCAATTAACCGCTCCGACTCGATATACGCGAACTTTCGATTTACGCGCGAAAAGGCGAAATTTACAAAAAATTCTTGTAACGATAATATATTTAACTAATACTAGGTTAAATAATTATAAAAATAATTATTTTAAAAATAAAACACAGGTCCTCACAGTACCCGCTACAGTGTTTGCTACAATATGCGCTACAGTGCCTCGTTTGTCTTTTGTTACCGTATTTACATAGTAACCTGCCGGACTGCTACAGTGCTTCCGGTGCTACAGTAAGAATGATTTTTTCTGATTTTTGTTCCGATTGAACCCGTTTGAATGTTTTTAGAAGCATTTGTTCAGCAGATCGTTGCTGATAATTCTTCCAATGATTCTTTGATCCATTTCTTGTAAGGTTGTGTATTGACTCCCTGTTTCTTAAGCAAATACTTGTTGAGAGCCATTATTTGTATATACCTTCTTTGTATGAAGCATTGTTCCTTCAAAGTCTGTATGGAGTAGTTTGACTCTTTGACTTTGACATGGTTGTATCTGTGTATATGGTAGATAGGAATTCTATCACCGGTGTCTTGGTTAAAGAGTATACTATCAAAGTTTCTGATTCTGGATTCTTTGTGCTCGTTTTCAAGGTAGTGATATTCTGTCCAGAGGCGTGAGAATACATCGTCTATGAGTTTGGTCTAGAAGGATTGAGTAGTAAGATCTTCAGGAATTAAAAATGAATTTTCATCCCCTTCTGTTTCCTGAATCCAATTTATTGTTGAAGTTTCATCAATTGCTTGGAATTGGTTTGAGATAGTTTAATCAGGTACCCAATTTGAAGTAGATTCCGCAGGTATCCAGTTTGAGGATGATTCCTCAGGAATCCACTCCCAATTAGCTTGATTCTAATTTGATGATATTTGGTACTCATTAGTTTGATTGCTAGATATTTCTTCATGGGAAATTTGTTTCCAAGTAGAGTATCCATCGAAGAGACAGTTTTTCTCTTCTGAATTGTATGATGAACTTTCTTCACAAAGAAGTAGTTAGTTTGAAACGTTAGGATATTATCCCTTTATAGATAATTTGGAAAGGAGCCAATTGATTGAGAAATGATGCTCCTAAGATGATATGGTTAGTCAGATACTTAGTCAAAAAGAAGGTATCTGAGAATTGGTTTTGTATATTTAGAAATTTGAATTCAATATCAAGTTTAGGATTATTGGTTATTCTAAGGAATTCTAAAAGTTGGATTGGAATAAGGTTTTCAGGAATATAGTTTTGGTCTAACCCTGCATCAACTAGGGTTTTTGTTTTGATTACATAATTACTAATAATTAGTAATCGTATTTGGACCAAATATTCCTGAAATAACTGAGAATTGTTATTCAAGTTCACAATGTTGGTTTGAGAATTCCGAATAGGAAATTTGTCAATGATTTTGAAATTGTCTTTTTCTGGAATATCAAAGGGAAGGCTTTTGGTTAAAGAATAGGTTGTGTTCAAGAATTCTTTGAACCTGTTTAGATAGGGTTGTTTTGTCTCAGAAATATCTCCAATGATGTTGAGAGAAAGATGTTGGTTATTAGTCAATAGATTGACCATAGAATCTTCTTCCTTTTCATCTTCATCACTGGCGGTTTGGAAGAAAAATGCTGGAATATAATTGTCATAATCTTTTTCCCGTTCAGATGTGCCAGTATCTAACTTAATCAAAAGATTTGACAGTTGGGCTTTGATCTGGTTGGATTTGTCATATTGGGTTATCCGTCTTGGTTCATGGGTTTTGAAAATAGATAAGGCTGGTTGTTTTGTAGGAGAGGAAAGGTATTCAGGGCTTATAGATTTGGGCTGTTTACTGGGTTTTGTATGATAGCTAGATAGCCCAATCTATTTGTAAAAGGATCCAAGACTTTTTTCTTGGGCCTGATCTTTTATAGGTTTGGGAAACCAGCTTACTTTCTGATCTTCTGTAGATCTGAGAAACCAGCCTGCTTGTTGGTCCTATTGTTTCTTTCCAGGGTTTAATCTTCTTGTATTGGGATCCAAGAAAGCCTTTGAAGAAATCTTTGTTGTGAACTTTATTTTTGTTTGACTTTGTCAGGAATATATGTTGATATCTATTGGAGTTGGGAATAACTTTGATGAATCCTCTTGGGATACTCCATCAGATGTGAATATGTCCAAGGTAGATATAACATTGAATTCCATTGTTTATGGGAGGATGTTCCTGTCTTGAAAATCAGATTCATCCCTGTTGGTTGTGACTAGAATGTTGTGAATAATATTTCTATCTCCAATGATGAGATTTTCTTCCCACCATTCTTTGAATTGCCCAATAAATCTTATGGATAGGATATGAACAGTCGACTGATTGTAGCCATGTGATGTTTGATTAAACATAGCTGTGGTTGTCATCTGTTGAGATGCCATAGGAAGATTGTATATGAATATTCCATCTATGCTCCATCCATAGATGTCTTCCTTATTGTATGAATGTTGAAGGATATTGGGTTTTATTCTAAAAATATCAGAATGAATTATTTGAGGGTGGTATAGATTTTGGATGCTTTCTCGATTGGGAGTAAAATCTTGTAAAAAAGGCTTTGAATATGATTTATTTAGGGTAGAAGACCCTTGAAAGTTTGGTGTGATTTTAATCATTGTGATTTTTTGGATTTTCAATTTTGGTTTAGGAAATGGAATAAGAAAGGATTGTTCAATCCTAACTTTTTGGTTTTCTAATTGATCTAAAGGTTTGAAAAGTAAGTTTGAAAAGCAGGTATTTGGAAGAGAAGTTTTTGGGATGAATTGGGTAAAAAGATTGAAGAGGCATTTTTCTGGATAGATTGTAAGAATCTTCTTGGCATGGGTATAGGCTGTTTCTTGGTCAATTCTGATCTCAATTTCATGAATGACCAATTTCAATGAAGGTTCAGCCTGAATCTCTTGTTTGGTGACTAATTTTGTCAAAAAAGATTTTGTCTGAGTTTTTTGCCGGATGCGTCTAGTTTTCCGCCAGATGTATCTGATAGCTTGTCTTTTTGTATTTTCAGCGGAGGGATGATCAATCCTATTCTTCCAGGAATATAAAGATTGGATGTATTGATTCTTCTTGAATATCTGATTTTTCTGACTCCATTTGATGGATTTGATGGGTCTTGGAATATCGATTCGAGATCTAGCCAGTTTTGATAGATCTGATTTTTCAGATACTATCTCTTTAATTTGTTGAAAATTCATGTCTTCTCAGTTTGTCCCTTGTATTTGGTGGATAACCATGTTTCTTCTATATAAGATTCCACCTTGAGGTTTGGGTACTCGATATTAAGTACCTTCAACTTATCAGGCTGCAAATGTTTATAGGTTATGAAAGAATATATAAATACTTTAGGAATTTCTTCCAAATTATTATTTGTAGATTTTTCTTCTGAATTTTCTCTAGAAATAAGTTTGTTACTGGAAGGGGAATTAAGTTCAGGAGACAAATTAATAAATATTTGTGAAGAATTTTGAATTATATTTTTATTTGACTAGGTTTCATCTTGTTGATTTTCTTGTTTAGAAGAAATAATTTTTGTTTGAAGATTTTTGATAGTTATTGGTTTGACACTAGGTTGAGTTTTAGATAAGACATTTATTGTGGAATATCCTATGTCTTTCTTAAGACTGGTGATATTGTCAGAATTATTTATTAGTTGACCAGATGCCGGAAGTTTTGGAATTCCTGTAAAATCTTGGTTTGGTAAATCTTCTGGGTTTGAAAGATCTTCGGGAGAATCTGATAGATCTATAAGTTTGTCTACTGGGTTTGATAGATCTACGGGAAAGTCTGGTAGATCGATAAGCTTGTTTTTCAGAAATTTTTGTGGATTGGAAGGATTTTCAGATCCTAGAATAGATGTATGGTTTAGAAAAGATTTTTGTGAACCCGATGGGTTTATATGGGTTGTTTGAGATAGATCTATGGGTTCTAATTTTGTTTGGACCGGATCTACAAGATTTGGTGTGGAATCCTGAGACTTTATAGTTTTTGACATAGAGGATGTAGGTTTGAAATATTTTGGATTGGATTTTCGAACTCTGGTGCGGACACCTGAGATGTTTGAGACTCATACCAGTCAAAGAAATGAATATGTTATTTTGTTTTTCTCAAAAAATCATAAAAGTTTTCTTGTATATTTTTTCGAGTTTCTCCCTGATATTTGTCAAAAAATTGTTTTCTTTTAAAATGATTGTGGTTTGCAAAGAATTCCGATCTAAGGTATTGTTTGTCAATCTGGAATTCAGAAGGTTTGTTTTCTAGTTTTTCTTGAATAAGGATTGATTGCTCAATTCAAGCAATTCTGGTTTGAAGGTCATCTAATGGTTTGTTGTTTAAAGAAAAATTAGGAGATTTGAAGTTTGTTCTATCAAATGAAGCCATAAGCAAAGACAAGTTAAATAAATAAATGATTAGACAAACAAAATGATTTAAACAACTTATAATCCTCTTCCCTTTGGCACAAAATCCTTCGGGATCCATGGAGGATAACCATTTTTCTAAACAGATTATAAAGGATAGTGAGGAAACTACAAGAAAAGATCTAATCTTTTGAGAAAGATTAACTATACATGACGACCATATTTCCATCATAATAGAGATAGTAATAAAGCTACAAGAATAGATCTAAATCCTTTGAAAAAGATTAACTATGCATGACGACTATATTTCCAAACAAAATCATAAGATTGATAGTAAAAACCCATAAACTCTAGATCTGATCTTTCGGCACTTCACCGTCCTGGATCTCGGACCACAGGAACCTCAACATCCCTACAGGACTGCCAAATCTCATGTTTCAGCCTGGACTAGAGATTGGCAATTACAGGCTCCATGCCCCTCGGACAGATCCAAAGTCACAAAATTAATACTATCAAAATTATAATAGGATTGAATACATTAGATAGTAATCACGAAGTTAACCATTCTCATTAGACAGATCTAAACTTGTAGATCTACACTAGCAAAATCATAAATAAAGAAAGATGGTAATCACGAAGTTAAGCAATCTCATCAGGAAGATATAAACTTGTAAATCTACACTAGCAACATCATAATAAGTAAAGAAAGATAGCCATCACCCCACTTCCCTCTCTGGCTCTAATACCAGACGTATCAGACATCTGGTATGACTACCATTTATGATGATACAAGATAGTCATAAAAATCTCATCAGGTTATCACGAAGGTAATGTTTCCGATCTAAGGATGAATATGATGGGTATAAATGGGTATAAATAGGTTGACTCACTTATACTCATTACCCATTTTAACCAATCCAAACCCACCCCAAATCACCCATTTTGACACCTCTAGATACAAGACACCAAGTTTCCTCCCAACTTTTTCTGCTTTCACTCGGCTGGAACAAGGAAGTAAGCTGTCTGCATTTTCCAGCTTTCATTTGTGAGGAAAAGGGAGGTAAAACTGCTTCGAACCATTCTAAAACAAATGCGTAGATTTTGAGTTTAACTACAAATTCTAAAATGGAACTTGAACCAAAACTGACCAAAACCTCTTCAAACCATCTTATAACAGTTTTACTTGTGAAAATTCAACCAAAATATAGGATAAAATTAAGGAAGTTCATAGTAATACTAAACTTCCAATCTTGGAAATTTATCAACTTTGAACTTTGATTTCTAAAATAACCCTTAGGACCTAGATCCCAAACTTTATAAGAAAGTGTGAGTTGTAGCTACTACTTAATCACCTTAACTTATTATATTTCGATAAAACATAGAATTTTAAGACTTAAGGGGGTTAAGTTATCTAAACTTTGGAAGTAGGTGTTACTAGAATAAGATAAGTACTAAAGATTATCTCAAAACTCTATGTATACATTTAAACATCTTGGATCATACATATATGTACATATATATATACACACACACACTTTTAGCCCATTGTATCACATTAAGTTGAGTTTAGTTAAAAGAATCAAGTAAGTCTAAAAGGCTAGAATAATCACTTAAACCCTTAATTTCACCAAGTATTACACTTAAACATCACTTTAGAAAATTTAACACATAATCTAATAAATTTACAAATATCTCAGAGGTCGAGAGTGAATTGGAGGAGGGACTGAACACCGACGAGTAAACTCCAACTACTTTGGGCGAGTGTTCTACGTTTGTTTATAATGATTGAATACATGATGAACGATAAATGTTATGTGCATAGTTGACTATTACTTGTTGGATTATTGATGTTTGAATTGTTTAGAATGAAATTTGACAATTGCTACTATTTTACTGAAAGGAAAGTGCATACTTTATTGCACTCGACGTAAGTGAAGTTTGAAAATATCGCTAGTGATTCATTGTAAAGTGTACCTCAATTGTACCTCGCTTTCTAAGTCGGGGTTGCACTTTATCGCACTCGATTTAATTGAATTTGAAGGTTAATAATTGACCAATTGATATTGTAATTGTGCATGACCATTATTGGGCCCAAACTTCATCGATGGTTAGCCTATTCAAGCCAGCAATAGGCTCGGTTGAATAGATCAATAGTTCTTGGGTACTGTTTATTGTTATACTTGAGTATTACCCCCTTAATGAGATGCCTATTGGAGTGATGAAGTGACTAATGATTAACGGGAATTGTTTACTGTTTTGGAGAATATAAGGAGGAGATCGATGGAGTGTGAAGTGATTGTAGGAAGTTGTAAAATGAACTGCTGGACGGAGCTAAGTGCTACATCTAGAAACGGATGGGAGCAACCTCTAGAATCCGTATCAGTACCCTATCCTTTGATATTGATTGTGCTATTTGTTAAGAATTGTTTCACGAATTATCCTATTATTAATTGGTTTGTTATTCCTGTTATATTATTGAAAGTGTGAAATTGTATGTTTAAAATTACCTATTTTCTTAGAATCTCACTGGGTATAAGTTCACCCTTTTAGTTTGTTTTCCTTAATAGGAGTTGGAAACGTGGAACCAGAGAATATTGAGTTCGAGAGTTGAAGTCTTTGCTTTAAATAAATTGCCATCCTATTTGTATTTAGTGAATTGATTGAGCAACTTATATTTTGATCCATTTGGTTGTATATATAACTATGGATGATTTGTAATATTTAATTGTGGGGTTTTAATACTTACTTCGGAGTTAATATTATTAATTGAAAGATTTTGAGTCCTAACAAGAGTTAGATAAGGCAATCCGCTAAACCTTAGCATATGCCCTAAGGAAAGGTGGCGTCGTCACACTTCGTATGGATTAGGCCTTTTTTTTAAAATTTTATTATAATGATGTATATGAAAAAATTGTTACTGTAGTTGTGTATTGAGGTGTTTCTAGAATTTCAAATATTATTAGGATATTTTTAAAAAATTTTAAAAATTCCAAACCCACCACCCCCCACCACACCTCCCCTTCCTCTCTCTTTCTTCTTTCTCTTCCTTCCTTCTTAGGTTAATAGTTTTAGAATTGTCACTGGAGCTGTACAACGTCGCAATGAAATTGTGCACCAGTTTTGAGGTTAAATTCCATCTTTTTGCCCACTTTTAGGTTACTCTTTTGTTTATATGTTAGTTTCCTTGTTCTTAATGACCTCATTAGTTTTTTGCTTATTTATATCTTGCTGTATTAGCTACTATACAGTAGAAGATTTTTACAATTTTATCCAATAGAATTTCGTTCTTGAGTACGCTCGAATTTTGTCAATATTGTGAAATTTTACTAGAAAAAAAATCTTTTGTATCCTTCTTTTAATTGCTTCGGCGTCACTATGGTTAATGTCAACGTTGATTCAATAGGAAACCCTATAATTGTCAAGGTGGCATGAAATATTCATAAAGTGTAATGCTATATTGCACAAGTTATTAAATATTGTGCTAGTATGTTAACAAAACGAGGAAATATGCTCAATGTTTAAATTGTATGGCTTAGGATTTGGAAGGAATATCTTCTTCATTTAAAATATTGTTGGCTAGTGATGCTTCTACTTGCCAAAGTAAAGAATTACAATTACGAGCCCCCAAAAAAGAGAAAATTATCATAAGATCCTTCAATTTTTTGTTGAACTCATTTTTCATTGTTATAGAGCCTGATAGTATCATACTAGTATCAAATGGTTGACCTGTTATACAAGCACCAATAATATGATGGAAGTTTGAAGGATAAATACTTGACCTGCTAATTAGGTCATTTGATTGGTTAAAATTGGTCGCATTCTTATAATTAAAATGAGGTGCAAGTGGATATCCCAAGTTTTAAGTGTTTAATTGATTTCCTTCCTAGGTGGCTCTAACCTATTGTTAAAAATGGACTTCGCATGCTGTATATCCTTTTGTATGGTGTAATATGAAATTTGAGGCTTGCAGAAGGAAAGAGAGATTTCTTTGCCTCCCAAAAGGCCCATGGCCGCTGCTCCCATTACCTTCTTTATTAAGTGCGAATCTCCCGTTACTTTTTGTTGGAAAAGGGGTACCGGTGCACGCATATAATGTCAGAGTTAGTCTGGAATAAATTACTCTTTTTCCAAGTACTAGTTAAAATAGGAATAAATCAAATCACCAAGTAATAATACCAGCAGTGATAATAAAATGCAGGAAAATAAAAGGCCCTAGGGCTGTCAACGGGCCGGGTCCGGGCCGGAATTCATAAATCCGGACCCGGACCCGTCATACTGTCTTAAATTCCGGATTCGGCCCGAATACCCGTCGGGCCTCTAATACTTCTACTGAACCCGTATCCGACGGGTCCCGGGTCCCGGGTCCGGGCCGGGTCTACCCGGCAAAAAAACCCGTCAAAACCTATTCAAATAACACACCTGAAAATGCTCAAGGATTGACTAGAAAGATAACATAAAATAGGTTTCAGCCAACAGATTTCACCTGAGAATGCATTTTCAAGGACCGAAAATGCTCAAGAGTTAAATACTTAAAAGATTTCAGCCAACAAGGAAATAAAAGATAACATAAAGTAACATCAACAACAAAATAGAAGATGTAGCAAACTATTCATTAATACAATAAACTTCTAGTGTCAAAGGCGGGGACTCAGAAATTGAGTCCGCTTCTTGAATCTAATCCAACAAAGTCATATATTAGCAATAAAGCCAATATGATATCCAACAAATTACAATTTCTAAAAAGTGCAATCAAACAATAATATCAAATACATCAACCAACAAATGAAGTCCTGTCGATTACAATAGTCTTCATGGCTCTCAAGTTTCACAATTTTTTGCAACGAAAACAAGGATACAATATATTTATAAACTAATTACTAATTAATAGGAAAAAAATCAGGTAAGAGAGAAATCAAATTAGCCTTACTCAAATACATCACCCTAACTTGATAACTTTAGAAGAATCACCCAAATCTTCTCCAAATAATTGTAAGAAAACAAAGAGAAAGAAAGTAGTTAGTCTTTCTAGAATAACTCGACCAAACAAACTTGTAATATGGATTTAAAAAGAAAAAACAACAAAGAAACATAAACATGAAGGACTTACTTCTTTTCTTTTTCAAAGGTAACCAATCTCCAGTTGTTATCAAAGCTTCGACCACATCAGGAAACAAAGAAGCACGAGTCTCATCAATTACCCTTCCGCCAACGCTAAATGCTGATTCCGATGCCACAGTAGTAGCTGGAATTGCAAGAATATCACGAGCCATCTTGCCAAGAATAGGAAATTTTGGACTGTTTGCCTTCCACCAACCTAGTATGTCAAAATCATCTTTTCTTGGAAATACAGGCTCGTCCAAGTATGATTGCAATTCAGATTTTTGGCTAGCAAGAATAGTAGAAGAACATGATTGTTGATACCATTTGTCAAAATCAGACAACTTATCATCATCATCATCTTGTACATCTATATTTCCACAAGTAGAAGTCCCTTCTCCTATATTATCAACATAACTCGAAAAAGGAGCAAGATCACCTCCATATTCAACAAACAAATCAGCAATAGCATTACGAACTCTATCCACATATCTTTCACCACCTTCTCCATAAAGTTCATTGTAATAATACTCTACTAAAGCCAACTTAAATCTAGGATCAAGCACCACAGCAATAGCTAGCACCAAAGAACATTCTTCCCAATATTTCTCAAATTTTGCTTTCATTGGAATAGCCATTTCTCGAATAAAATCATGCTCACTAACTTCCCATTGCCTCATCTTAAGACGAAGATTACATATATCGGGAAAGAAAATATTTGCTGTGGGAAAATTAGAACCACTAAAATGACATGTGGCTTCATAAAATTTTTTCAAACAACCATGAACAATACTAGCCACTTTCCAATCATTTTCTGAAGGATTCAACTTGTAATTTCTGTCCATTTGTTCTAAACGACAAAAAGCTTCCTTCAAAGGCAAAGCAGTCTCAAGCATCAAGAATGTAGAATTCCATCTATTTTGAACATCCATACCCACTCTTTTTTTATTTTTCAGCTTGCATTGATTAATTGCATTCTCAAACTTTTGAGAAGAAGAAGTAGACCTTTTCAAGTACTTTATGGTCTCCCGAATCTTATGAAGCAATTTTCCAACAATAGCTAACCCATCTTGCACAATCAAATTAAGAATATGTGCACTACATCGAACATGAAAAAGATCACCTCCTAAATTGAGCAATGACTTATCCAATAGCCATGATTTCAAACATTTAACCATTGAATCATTTGAAGATGCATTATCAACAACAACAGAGGTCAGCTTCTTATCAATGTTCCATTCCAAGATGATATCAGAAATAAATCTAAATAATGTTTCACTATCATGAGGATATGGAACAGATTTAAAAGCAATAATTTTCTTTTTTAATTCCCAATGTTCATTGACATAATGAGCTGTCAAACAGGCATACGCAAAATTTTGGTGATCTGATGTCCAAAGATCAGTAGTGAGACTTATCTTACCATCAAAATCATCCAAATACTTATACAATTTTGCCTTTTCTTCTTTATAAACACTAATCACATCTGCCCTGGCTGTATTTCGAGAAACCAGCTTAAAATTTGGCTCCAAATTATTCAGAAAAATCTCAAAGTACTCATGCTCAACTATGTTAAAAGGATAGTTGTGTTTTATTATAGCTCTAGCCAAATCCATTCTAGTTCTCTCTTGATCAAACTTGAAACTTTGAACTTTAACTTTATCATCCAAAGCATTTTTAGCCAATTGAAGTATTTGCTGCCCCCCACTTCTATGTTTTCTAGCAATGCAATTATCTATGTGTTTTTTCAAATGGCTTGTCCCGCATGAGCTATCCCCGGGCATTTTTTTTTACAATGCTTACATATGGCAACAATACCAGTAGCAGTCCTAACTCTATCCATATCAACCCATACCTTAGATGTTAATTTCTTTTCCCTAGGTTTCTTACATGAATCATCTTCCTTCACCTCTTCCTCTTCCGAATCCAAAATGGCAACCTCATTCTCATCAGCTGTGCTACTTGGTCCTGTTGGATTACTTGGCAAAGATGACATCCTGCAATTAGTGAATAACAGAATTTATTAGATAAACATGGTACAAGACAAATTCCTTAGAATGTCACATTCAAACTCCAGTGAATGCAAAAAATCTAAATAGCAGAATGCAAAATTTTAAGCACGAATATAAGATAGAACTGTCCAGTATACAGCTGTGCTAATTGTACTTAATCTACAAAATTTGAATACGTGCTACTAAGGGAAATTGATGCAATTGAACATTAATTCTTGGGGAAAAGCAATGAAACCATATTTTTTAAGGTACTTTCTTAAAAATTAACCTCTTTTTTATTTTTATTTTTTAAAATTTGCTTGCTAAGGATAGGGCAACTACGGCATCAATTGGTAATTGGCATTACTACTTGCTACCCTGGTCGAGAAACTATCAAATTGTCAAATGAAGAAAAGAAAATGATAGAGACTTACAACTGCATAAAGGAAAAAGTTTGTATTTTTTCATAAGATCATATTCTTAGAAACTTAAATAAATAGGATAACAAGTATATTATTCGTCAAACATAAAAATTTCATTAATTAATTACATTATTTCAACAAGCTACCTGATTGCACTAAAATACGGTCAGGGCACGCAATTTAAGTACTAAATACGGAATTTGCCAGGGATGGACTTCGGGATTCTTAGAAGTGATTATCATCTATTATCAGATATAAATAAACAATGAAGTTGGAATATAAGAACTTAAACGCAATCCACAATTCGCAACTTTTTACAATCAAAAGGAAAAAATAATTTTTTTGTGACAAAAATATTTTGTTATTTCAAATAAGCTTGATCTACATAAAAAGTTTTTTTTTTTTGGTTTGGGGAGGTAAGAAGGTTTCGTTCTACAGCATTTCTCATATCTTCTCAATTTTTTCCCATAAAAAAAAACTGACTGAGAGAGAAAGTTGGGCTGCTACTTGCCTGGAAGAGCTGGGCTTGCTGCAACCGTCAGGCACCACGGCGAATTGGCGGAGCCGCGGAGGTAGAGCAAAAGATGAGGTCTCACGGAAGAGCAGGGCTTGCTTGAGTTGCTTCTTTGGAGCTGGGGATGAAGAGCAAATAGAAGCGTCACCGGAGTCAGGAGAGGAGGCAGAGGCGGTAATCGAGAGTCGGGAGGCGGCGGAAGCATGGTTGGACTATATAAACCGTGCTTCTATGGCTATGACTAGAAGCACGGTTCCAATTAAAGACTTACGTGATTAATCAAATGTTCTACAAACTTTATTACAAAAATTCTTTTTATTTTTATATTTTTCTTGTTCTTCTAATTTTTGTCTTTCTATTGATTTTAATTCAGAGTATTTATGCCAAAGTAAATCTATTTTTGCTTGTCTTAAATTTTTTAGAAATGATGCGGGATGGTGGTGTGCTACTTTAGATAATCTAGCGTCTTCTATTTGTATATGTGCTAAACACTGGTCTGTTGTTTCAATTTCCTCTAAAATTTTGTCAAAATAATAATAGGTATCTGGTTGTCTGAGGGTTTGTAATGCTAATCTGTATGCGTTTTCTGGAGTGGATGTAAATTGAAAAGGCGGTTCAAAATTCATATAAAATATCAGGATGATTAACTGGAATTTAAGAAATAAATGACTACTAGATACTTTAAGAAAGATAACTGAGATTTTACCTTCCTTGCTTTAAATCCAAATTTTCCTTCTGATGCTATGAAAATGGGAATCTTGTGATTAGGAGTTTTGCCTCACCGGATCTTCCCCTGGCGCCTGCTTTGTAACTGAAAGGCTTTAATGGGTACTACACCGTCTTTTGGTCTTTTAGGATCCTAAAAACAAGGTATCTTTTTCAGAGTTTCCGGTTGTTTGGATCTAATCTAGGGTTGGCTGCCCAAATCTCTACTTTTCTTATTTCTCTTTCGCCTTATGCTAGCAATATGAGAGAGCTAAAGACTTGTAAAAAACTGCTAAAGAACGTATGAAATTGGAGTTTTTATTGGATGCTTTAATTTACAGGATGTAAGTGCATCGTACCCAACATTGGTTTGGGACGTATGCCTTTATAGACTTCTTGTGCAAACTGTGCGGACTTAAAATTTTTGACTCAAAGTCCGTGGACATGACATGTTAACTTTACGGACTTAAGACCTTCTGAAATCCGTAAAAACATCAAATCAATTTTGCCTAACTATACAATGTGGCCGACAACTAATAAAAGCATTATGACCGACCTATACATAGATTCTAAATAAATTTGGCCAATCTATACAATGTGGCCTGATAACTAATAAAAGCTTTATGACCGATCTATACATTATAGCTTTTGACAAGATGGCCGAAGAATTATCCTTCCATCATATTTTCGATGTTGCTCATTTCTTCTGGTCCCATTGTTTCCCAATAATTATCATTATTATATTCTTCATCTGCTTCGATATCCAAATGCCTTGCTCCTGTGCTCATATAATATCCTTCCAAATATTTTTCAAAGACTTCTGGATAATTGGTACTTATAGTGAAATCTTTTTCTAACTTAAACCTGTATGGGACATATATCTTTTTGTATCTTATTTTCATATACTAACCTAATTCCATTTTCCCATTGATCTATGAAATGTCTGTAAGCTAATTGGATCATTTTAGCATTTATCAATTGTTCTTTTAATTCTAATGGACATTCCACTAGACTGCTGCTGATTTTCTCTAGTTCTTCTGTCGTTCTCCTTGCTGGTGGTATATTGCTGACTGTAATCATCATTCTATGTATTGCTGGTTCTATATCAAAAAGTCCTATCCATTCTGCTGGCGCGGATTTGATATGTACAGTTGCCCACTGTCCATAGTCTAGCATTTTTCTGATGAAGTATCCGAGATGAGTTCCAAGACAATGAGTATCTTCTGGATTTGTAACAATAATTTTTTCCAGGAATCCGGCATCCATAAGAAATTGGGGTGTTAAAATAACTCTTTCCCCATTTACTCTTAGTATCTTTGGGGATGAATATTTTGATAAGATAATAGTGGCTCTGAGGAAAAAATTACTGAGTGTATGTATACAATGGCTATTTATTTTCTGGTGGTCACAGGCTTCTGGATTGTTTGGGCAATGTTTTTCTGGGTCGATGAAGAAAGATGGATGTAGTCTAATGGCTGCTGTATTTCTAATTGGGTCTTTTGCTATTTCATAAAAGTATTGTTGGACTGCCATTAATTTTGAATAATATTGGGCTTGGGCTTTTTGGCTAATAATTTCTTGGATATGTAAAGGGAGGAAACTAAGTAGGTGATATGGTTTAAAGAATATTCTGGGCTTAAGAAATTCAAATGGTCTTTCTGAAATGGGCTTTTCTTTTATAAAAATTGTCTGTTTTATTGGGCCGGATGAAGAACTGGCCATTTGAGATGCTGTATGAGACAGCCTTCCTTTGAGCTCCCCAATCTCAAAAATTTGTGAGAGAATAGTATCTCCTTGTGAGCCTGAGATCTTATACATTTCTTTGAGTTGTTCAGTTAAAGATTTTATCTTTTCTTTTTGAGAAAGATCTTCTTCTTCAAAATTTCTACACTTTAAATTTAAACTTCTAATAGCTTGCTCCATGCTCTTACAATGTCTACAAAATTCTATTCTATTTGTGTTATCTTTTTCTAATGCATATTGATAATTTCTACTGCTACTAGGGACATCTGTATTTTGATATACTGGAGCCCTCATGCTGTCCATGCTAGCCTTAGGATCTACATAAAATATTGTTCCTATATTATGACTAGCGAATTCTAGTGCTTCATGTATGCTATGAAATGCTTTCCATAAAGGATTATGAAAATGATTTATTTGTTCTATAACGGAAATCCATTTGGAATAGATTCCAGGTATTTTTCCTTTTACCACTACATAATATGAAAAACTTTGTTTTGGAAGATTACTAAAATAAAATGCTAAGATATTAAGATTTCGAACTTTATCAGTGCTATTTCTGCTATTCCAGAGGTTATTTAAGATATCCTGCTGGATGTCTTCTAAATTACCTTCCTCTTGGCTATGGAAATGTAGACTTGTACCTTTAGGGTACTTTGTAAGTTCCCACTGGCCAATTTTGACTTTCTGGAAGTTATATGCCATCTGCTGAGAGATCAGAAGAATTGTTAAACAGTCGTGATAAAAAACCTGCTAAATTATTATCTTTACCTTTAATGTGTTCAAAAACTACTTTATATCCATTACCAATATCACTATCTACAAAATTTAACCATTTTCTAGTAGAACTTCTTTTTTCATTATGTTTATCAAAAAACTTTTTTATTGCTTCACAGTCTGTTCTAATAGTTATTTCAGACTTGTTGATTATAAAAAGTCTAAAATTATCTAAACTATATTTTACTGCTAATAATTCATTATCTATACTACTCCTATTGCCTTTTTCCTTATATTTACCATTAGCATATCTACAGATTTGTTCACTATTTTTACTGCTATACTTATTTGGTTTTGCAAAAAGAACTGCTCCCCATCCGGTACTACTGCCATCACATTCTATTATCAAGTAATCTGTGTCTAATGGTAATTTTAGATCATGTAAATTGCCTATTGTTTGTTTAATTTCTTGTATTAGTTTGACGTCTTCTTTATTAAAGAATTTTTGCCCTTTTAAAGAGGTTTTATTATACAATGGTGCTACTAGGTTATTTAAATTTTTAATAAAAGGTCTTGCATAATTTAATAATCCTAAGAATTGTTGAAGTTTCTTTGTTTCTTCTATCTTATCTGGAAATTCTAAAACTTTTTTACAAATATATGGTTGTAATTTTATTTTTCCTTGTCCTATTTCTGTTCCTAAAAATTCTATATTTTTTCTAAAAAATTGTGCTTTTTTATTACTGATTATTATTCCGTGTTTAATAAATTCTGAGAAAACTAATTTTAGATGGCTTACATGTTCTTCTTTGTTTTTTGAAAATACTAATATATCATCTATGTATACTATGACAAAATCTTTATATTTATTAAAAATATTATCCATTTTTCTTTGAAATATGGCTGGTGCATTTTTTAACCCAAAAGGCATTACTAGCCACTCATAGTGTCCTAAAGGACATGTAAAAGCTGTCCATTCTATACTTTCTTTATGCATTTTTACCTGCCAAATAGTGCTGTTAACGAGCCGAGTCGAGCTCGAGCATGTGATAATCGAGCTCGACTCGAACCCCTAATCGAGCCAACTCGAGCTCGCTCGATTAGTAATTCGAGCTTCACAAACTATTCGAGATCGACTCGATGTGCTCGGTAGAAAACTCGAGCTCGACCTCGAACTCGAGTTCAAAATCGAGTCGAGCTTATCGAGCTCGAACTCGAGCTTGTCGAGCCTGTAGAATATCAAATACACAATTAAAATGACGCTAATACCCTTACTATTCAAGCAATTTCGAGTTCGAACTCGAGCCTATCGAGCTTGTAGAGTATCAAATACATAATGAAATGACACTAATACCCCTACTATTCGAGCCTATCGAGCTTAAACGAGCCGAGCATAGCTCGGCTCGTCTATTAAACGAGCATCAAGTTAAACTCGAGCTCGGCTCGTTTCTCTCAATAAACGAGCCGAGTCGAGCCCTTATCGAGCCGGGTCGAGCTCGGCTCGCGAGCTGCCCGGTTCGATTAACAGCTCTACTGCCAAAATCCTGAATTACAATCAAATTTACTAAAAATATATCTATATTGGATTCTATTTATTAACTCATTTTTATCTGGTATATCATAGCTATCTTCTTTAGTATTTTCATTTAATCTTTTATAATTTATTACCATTCTACTTTTTCCCCTAACTATTTCACTATGTTTTTTAACTATAAATGCTGCACTTCTGTGTGGACTAGTACTTCTTCTAATTATTTTTAACTTATTTAGATCAGCTATATGCATTTCGAATTCTTTTATATCATCATTATTAGCTTCTATTTTGCTGTGCTAATTTTTAAATTTGGATTTAAAATATCTAACTTACATTCTGTTTTGTCCTTATCCCAATGAATAGTTGGATTTTCTCCAAAAATTTCTAATTTTTCTAATTCACTTATTAGTTGGTCTATATCTCTATGTCCTGTTTCTAACAGATCATATAATTTTTCATTATTTAAAATAGTTTCTATTGTGTCATAATTTTCTATCTCTAAATATTCTTCAAATTCTTTGTCTTCTAAACAGTTTTGAATTCTTTGTGACGAATATAAAGGCCTTTCTCCAGTCATCTCCATATTGTCAAAAGAATTAGTTTTCTGATTCTTCCCCCTATATTCTTGGGTTGAATCATTCTTACAGCTACCTTTTATATCACATTTACAATTATCTTTTTCTTCTAGTCCTAAGAGTCTTGTAAATTTATTATCTTTATTTATTTTAAATTTATTGCTTGTTAAAAAAGTATTATATGGTAAAAAATGTTCTCTAAGGAATGTTAATCCTGTTCTAGTAAGAATCATGCCATGATATGCCTGTAAAATAAATGATAGTCCTAATATCATTTGATAAGGAAAACTTCTAATATATATTTCTGTTACAGGATATGGTTGTGTACAGTGTATGCTATCTATTTCAAAAAATAATAAAGAATTATGTAATGCTGTGTCATATGTATATGTACTTCCATCCATTTGTCTAGCTGTTCTAATATGGTATGCTTTTTCATAATATTTTTCTGGAATTAACTCTTGTTGGATTACTATATTACTAGCTCCTGTGTCTATTACTGCTAATAATTGTGTTTCAAAATCTCCTATTTTTATTCGAGTTTTTACTTCTATGGATGTTATATTTGATGTTCCTGCTTGTAATAATTCTAGATCATAATTATGTTTTATTTCTTCTATTTCTGGAAAGATTTCTAGATCTATGTTTTCAATAGATACTTCGCTTTCTATTGTTTTTCCCTTATTTAATTTTTCTATTTTTTGCTCTAAATGTTCAACCTTATTTTCTAAAATTCTTATCCTTCTTTCTAAATAATGTTCTAAAGGCAGATTTTCTTCAGTTTTTTCTTTTTTAATATTTTCTATTAAAACATATTCCTGTGTAAATTTTTCTAAACAGAATTTGCATCCTTCTATATAACATAGCTGACATTGAAACCTTAATTCTATTGACGGATATTTATTACAGTTATAACATGGTTTACTATAATTTCCTTTTCTATGTTCCCATTTATGGATACACTCTACTTCAACTAGTTCTAAGTCTTCTAACATTTTAAAATCTTCTTTCATTTCTTCTAAATATATATTATCCATGATAGTTTTGTTTTCTGATTTTTCTAAAATTTCATCTATAAAACTTGTGTCTTCTTGTTCTATAAAATCTGTTAAATTTAAGTCTTCAGATACTATACTATAAATACTTTCTGTCTCTAGTATATTATCATCTATTTCTATTAAATCTTCCGAAAATAATTCTATTAAGTGGGCTTCTCTATTAAAAGAGTTATGTTTTTGTGGACAATTTGTTGCTAAATGGTTTGGTTGTTTACAGATAAAACAAGATAATCTATTTCCATAAGTTCTTTCTGGTCTATATCTTCTAACATGATGTTCTTTTTTGAGAAATGGTTTTCTAGCTTTGCTTTTCCTAAGATAATATTGTTTTTTAGGGTATCTTTTATAATTTTTATAAGGCTTTCTATATTTTCTTTTTTCTTTATCTTTTTCTCCATATTTTTGTGGTGTGTATATTTCTGAGCAAAAACTATATTCTCCTTTTAATTGTCTTTGTATTTTTATAAAAGTACATTGTTCTACTAGTCTATTGATTATAAATCTTACTGCCGTACTCACATTTTTTAATGTTGGTTCCATGGGCGTTGCTTTGTATAAGGTATATATTTTCTTTCCTAAGTCGTCTGGTAATTTTGCAAATAATTTTTCTATAATTCCTTCATCATAAAAACATCCTGCTAAACAACTATAATATAAAAAGTCTTGTAAAAAAGGTTTAATATATTTCCAGTTTCTAATTGATAATTGTTCTAGTTTTCTTACCGATTCTATCTGTGTCATTACTCCTCCTCTATTTGGACTTGTTGCTAATAGAATTTCTTCTACTCGATTAACAAAATTCATTGGATTGACCCCATGTGCCTGATCTTGTTGTAACCTATCTGGGAATTTTTGTTTAAATGCTTCCCATGCTGCTCTTGCTACTCCTCCTAAAAATGTTTCTAAATATGTATACATCTCTATTACGTTATGATCGAATCCTTTTTGTATATAATTTCTTACTACTCTAGCTTTCCAGCTTCCTATTACATCTTCTATCATTTGTGGATCGTAAGATGTTAACATTAAAGTTTTTCCTTCATCTACTGAATGCTCTTTTATTTCTAATTCTAATGGTCTTCTTTTTCCCCTAGAACTATATTTTTCCTCTGGCTCTCTATATTCATTATAGACTATTCTGGGTGGTTGTCCTGGTTCATATGTTCTAACATTTCCTGTTTGACTAGGATCAGTCTGCATATCTGTTGACCTATTACTACTTTCACCACTTTGTTGTTGTTGGTCCATTAATTCTCTATATGACATTATGCTGGCTACTTCTAAATTTTCTTCTTCAGAATTTTCTTCTTCTTCTTTAACTCTAATATTTCCTACGTTATCACAGTATAATACTTCGTTTAATGCTATTTGTCCATTTGCTTCTAATTTTCTTTCTAAATCAAATAGTTCTTTCTCTGTTAAGTCCATTTTTAATTCTTTTGGATAAAGGATCCTATGATTTATTTCTATTAATTCTTCTTCTAATAAATTTATTTCGATAAGGTCTGATTCTATGTCAGATTTGTCTATCTCTTCATTATCTGTTCCTAAAGTTGTTGGTTCATAATTAAAAAATCTAAGGCTTGTTCTTCCTTGACTATTTTTATATATTATACTATCCTTTGGTATTATTGGATTATTTTCTTCTACAAATTTACTAATCTCCCATTCTTCTCCTGCCAAATTTTCTGAACTTACTTCTATTGGTTTTATTAATCTTATTCCTTTACTTGCCATAGCTTCTACTATTGGCTTTATTTCTACCTTATATCTGGTTTTACTACTATTTGTTAATCTTCCTATAAATCCGATACTTATTGTTAAATTATCTCCTTGAAAATTTTCATATCCTTTAGTTTGTATTCCTATTTCTAAATTTTTTATATCTTCTAAGGTTATCATAAAATCTGGGCTACAATAAAATATTCCTCCATTCTGATTCATATCTACTTCTATACTGGCTATTAATGCATCTTCTACTTTTTTATGTCTCTTGTCTAATACTGCTAATAATACTTTTTTCCCCAATCCTTT
>NW_020864256.1:0-32608 GCF_003713205.1 Coffea eugenioides
ACATGATACCTTCAAATATCAAGAAAGGTGATGGCTTAGGGGTTTTTCTTCAAAAACAACTCCACCAAGAGCTTCAATCTTCCTTAGCTAGCAAGTTTTATGGAGTGCTTTGCAATTTAATCGGTTGGAACTCAAGATTTGGACAAGAATTGAAGTGACCAAATGAAAGGTTTTCTATTTTTTCTCTCTCATGTGTTCAGCCAAGAAGCATGAAGAATGAAGATGATTTTGGTCAATTTTTGATTTATTGGTAAAGTTGGTCCAAAGGTCAAAGTCCAACCCAATCACAAAGTGACACTTGTCACCTTGCTTGCTTAAACTTATCTCTTTGTCTCTCTAACACTAATCCATATAGGTAACTTCTAATTATCTCTGAGCACCTTGTAAAATAATATCACTTAATACAAAACCCCAACAAGTTGTCAAAAATATATCGCATTTACCGCACTAGCGGGTCCCACGTCCAATATACACTCCTTATTTCTCAAAAACTACCCGATACTAGAAAAATCGTCTTAAAACTATATTTACTCATAAACTTTATCTGGGGAATTTTTATAATAAAGAAAATGTAGAAAAGGCGGGCGATTAAAAAAAATAAACCCTAGAAAATTAGAAAATTTTCGGGTTCTCGCACTCATTCTTTCGGGGCGTCACAAACTCCCCTCCTTAAAGAATGTCGTCCTCGACATTCCATCTTGTACCAATCAAGTCAAGACATCCCGCAAGAATCACTGATATTTCAAACCAAACCCACAGTCCGGCATCCTAAACTTCAAGCCTAGGATACACTACAGGAATCTGAAGCCTAAGCTCTGATACCAACTGTGACAGCCCCACCTTCCCCTAAGGCGAACCAAAGGGTTCGGCGGACTGCCTGCCCAGCTCTCGCCGGGACTCAGTCGTTCACTACAGTCCTCAAATAAATTACGAGATAAATCTCAAATATGCATCAAATTCTCCAATAATTACATGTCATAAACGAAGCGGAAACAATTCCCAAGCGTGGAACGTACACATACATCCATTCAAGTCCAAACATTCATACAAACCCAACTATTACACAAGATAAATCGAAAACTCAAACTATACAGGAGATAATCCATCCAGCCACATGAATAAGTACTACAAGCACTTCCTTCGCCTCGAGCCCTGTGGAGGGGAATAAAATAGTTTTGGGGTGAGCTAAAAGCTCAGTGAGTAACCGAATAAAACCAGTAATCAAATATCTTTCACAATAATGCATTTCGATGATGTCATGATTCTGAAATCAAAAGTACGGATATTTGCTCTGGTGAGCCAGTGAAATCACTGCACTTAAACACCCAACGCTCAAATAGATCCTTGAACGTATAACAGTAAACAGAGAGAGGGAGCCCCTTTTTGAGCTCCAGATAAACATGAACATGAACCATAAACGGGGTGGAGACGTTGGTGTCCAGCACAAGACTCCCCAAGAACTCAGTAAAGCCAAAACTTGTCATGAACTCACATGCAAGCACGCATGATATGCAGTCGAGTAAATAATGCAAGAAACATTTCAAAAGTACTTTGGAAACAGTTTAGGGTCACTCACCTCCACGGCTCAGAAATCATCCATCATATATCATTACCTTGTCCGAGTCCAAGCCCTAAATCACATACTCAAAGCAATCATACATACTCAAAGTTCGGACAGTATTTCCCCATAAATGCTTCATTTCCAACCTACAAACAACATCAATTCATCTCATTTCACTAGCCATTCCATAGGCTCCAAGTCATACAAATACAAAATCAAGCTAACGACATGTGCGGAAAAGGTTTAGCAAAAGACAGATTTGACGTGTTTTTACGTAACGGATACAATCGAAGCTACGTTTATCGGATTGGGGTGAAATTTATACCGTTGTGAAGCTAAGACATAGGGTTACAACTTTGATGAAGGCAACTCAGTCCAGTTCTCACCCTAACTAGGTCCAATTTGAAATATACGAAACCAGAATCTCACAAACAGGTTGGCTAACCGCACAATTGTTAAACAGCAATAACTCAGGCTACCGAAGTGCGATTGAAGTGTATCTTATGGTGTTTCGAACCCGAAACACAACCCTACATTTCTTATGAAGACCTCCAAGGCCAAATCATGCATTTTCATGGTCAAAAATGGAAAACTATACGAAAACAGAAATCTGGGCGCGAAACAGGTTTCATGGACAGTCAAGGGTATTTCGGTCATTTCAAAAGCTACAGTGCTAGGCTCGAGCCGATATTTTGCAGGAAACTATTTTATACCATTGGCTACAACTTTCATGTTTTGGCCAAAATCTAATTCGGTAAGGATCATGGTGAAAATTCACGGTCAGATTGGGTGAAATGACAACCCTGTTCGCTGAACTCCAACCTAGACCAGTCTGGGTATTTCAGTCTTATCTCAGGCTACCGAGCTCGGATTGGGCTGAAAATTTACAGGAAACAAGAAAACATCATTCTATACAACTTTCATGTTTTGTTGTAAGACCAATTCGGCCTCTAACTAGGGGTAACAGGGCCGGGCAGAATAGGAAAAATTAAAACCCTAAACTGGAATTCATGCATTCAAGTGCTAATCTTCCACAAAAACATCTCTTTAGCCATCACAAGTCATTAATTTAACATAATCAAGAACAAAGAAAGGATGGCTAGACATGATACCTTCAAATATCAAGAAAGGTGATGGCTTAGGGGTTTTTCTTCCAAAACAACTCCACCAAGAGCTTCAATCTTCCTTAGCTAGCAAGTTTTATGGAGTGGTTTGCAATTTAATCGGTTGGAACTCAAGATTTGGACAAGAATTGAAGTGACCAAATGAAAGGTTTTCTCTCTTTTCTCTCTCAATGTGTTCAGCCAAGAAGCATGAAGAATGAAGATGATTTTGGTCAATTTTTGATTTATTGGTAAAGTTGGTCCAAAGGTCAAAGTCCAACCCAATCACAAAGTGACACTTGTCACCTTGCTTGCTTAAGCTTATCTCTTTGTCCCTCTAACACTAATCCATATAGGTAACTTCTAATTATCTCGGAGCACCTTGTAAAATAATATCACTTAATACAAAACCCCAACAAGTTGTCAAAAATATATCGCATTTACCGCACTAGCGGGTCCCACGTCCAATATACACTCCTTATTTCTCAAAAACTACCCGATACTAGAAAAATCATCTTAAAACTATATTTACTCATAAACTTTATCTGGGGAATTTTTATAATAAAGAAAATGTAGAAAAGGCGGGCGATTAAAAAAAATAAACCCTAGAAAATTAGAAAATTTTCGGGTTCTCGCACTCATTCTTTCGGGGCGTCACAAACTCCCCTCCTTAAAAGAATGTCGTCCTCGACATTCCATCTTGTACCAATCAAGTCAAGACATCCCGCAAGAATCACTGATATTTCAAACCAAACCCACAGTCCGGCATCCTAAACTTCAAGCCTAGGATACACTACAGGAATCTGAAGCCTAAGCTCTGATACCAACTGTGACAGCCCCACCTTCCCCTAAGGCGAACCAAAGGGTTCGGCGGACCGCCTGCCCAGCTCTCGCCGGGACTCAGTCGTTCACTACAGTCCTCAAATAAATTACGAGATAAATCTCAAATATGCATCAAATTCTCCAATAATTACATGTCATAAACGAAGCGGAAACAATTCCCAAGCGTGGAACGTACACATACATCCATTCAAGTCCAAACATTCATACAAACCCAACTATTACACAAGAGAAATCGAAAACTCAAACTATACAGGAGATAATCCATCCAGCCACATGAATAAGTACTACAATCACTTCCTTCGCCTCGAGCCCTGTGGAGGGGAATAAAATAGTTTTGGGGTGAGCTAAAAGCTCAGTGAGTAACCGAATAAAACCAGTAATCAAATATCTTTCACAATAATGCATTTCGATGATGTCATGATTCTGAAATCAAATGTACGGATATTTGCTCTGGTGAGCCAGTGAAATCATTGCACTTAAACACCCAACGCTCAAATAGATCCTTGAACGTATAACAGTAAACAGAGAGAGGGAGCCCCTTTTTGAGCTCCAGATAAACATGAACATGAACCATAAACGGGGTGGAGACGTTGGTGTCCAGCACAAGACTCCCCAAGAACTCAGTAAAGCCAAAACTTGTCATGAACTCACATGCAAGCACGCATGATATGCAGTCGAGTAAATAATGCAAGAAACATTTCAAAAGTACTTTGGAAACAGTTTAGGGTCACTCACCTCCACGGCTCAGAAATCATCCATCATATATCATTACCTTGTCCGAGTCCAAGCCCTAAATCACATACTCAAAGCAATCATACATACTCAAAGTTCGGACAGTATTTCCCCATAAATGCTTCATTTCCAACCTACAAACAACATCAATTCATCTCATTTCACTAGCCATTCCATAGGCTCCAAGTCATACAAATACAAAATCAAGCTAACGACATGTGCGGAAAAGGTTTAGCAAAAGACAGATTTGACGTGTTTTTGCGTAACGGATACAATCGAAGCTACGTTTATCGGATTGGGGTGCAATTTATACCGTTGTGAAGCTAAGACATAGGGTTACAACTTTGATGAAGGCAACTCAGTCCAGTTCTCACCCTAACTAGGTCAAATTTGAAATATACGAAACCAGAATCTCACAAACAGGTTGGCTAACCGCACAATTGTTAAACAGCAATAACTCAGGCTACCGAAGTCCGATTGAAGTGTATCTTATGGTGTTTCGAACCCAAAACACAACCCTACATTTCTTATGAAGACCTCCAAGGCCAAATCATGCATTTTCATGGTCAAAAATGGAAAACTATACGAAAACAGAAATCTGGGCGCGAAACAGGTTTCATGGACAGTCAAGGGTATTTCGGTCATTTCACAAGCTACAGTGCTAGGCTCGAGCTGATATTTTGTAGGAAACTAGTTTATACCATTGGCTACAACTTTCATGTTTTGGCCAAAATCTAATTCGGTAAGGATCATGGTGAAAATTCACGGTCAGATTGGGTGAAATGACAACCCTGTTCGCTGAACTCCAACCTAGACCAGTCTGGGTATTTCAGTCTTATCTCAGGCTACCGAGCTCGGATTGGGCTGAAAATTTACAGGAAACTAGAAAACATCATTCTCTACAACTTTCATGTTTTGTTGTAAGACCAATTCGGCCTCTAACTAGGGGTAACAGGGCCGGGCAGAATAGGAAAAATTAAAACCCTAAACTGGAATTCATGCATTCAAGTGCTAATCTTCCACAAAAACATCTCTTTAGCCATCACAAGTCATTAATTTAACATAATCAAGAACAAAGAAAGGATGGCTAGACATGATACCTTCAAATATCAAGAAAGGTGATTGTAGACACCAAATTTTGAATAATTTTATATGGCATCTATTTCATGATTTTCATTTTAGATTGCTTGCATTCGTTGTTTACTTTTAGTTTTAATTTTTAGTTTTAGCTTTTAAGTTTAAAATTAGCGTAGAGTTTTTAGAAAAAAAAAGGAAAACATCAAAAATATGTTGTAGTCATTTTATTTTTATTCAATGCTTTCTTGAAAAGAAAAATTCAAAAAAAATAGGCTTTAGTTAGATCGGAAAAATGAAAAAAAAGAGAAAAAGGAAAAGGAAAATTTGTTCACAAAAATATGTTTATTTCTTTAAATTCAATCTTTGGGCACTTTAGTTATTTTTATTAAGTTATTTTGAGAAAAAGAAAATGAATGAAAATGAAAAAAGAAAATGTGAAAAAGATGGAAAAATGGCCATTTTTGTTGTTTTTAGTTGTTTAGTTTTTAAATTATTTTCATTATTATTACTATTATTATTACCTGGTTTTTGTCAATTTGTTATTATTATTATTTATATTTTATCATTTCTGTATTTATTAAGGTGCAAGTTTAAAAAAAAAAAAAAAAAAAAAAGAGCTCGGCAATGCAGAAAGCCGCGTGTTGCCGTAGCTTACAAAGAAGATTGCAGGAGGTCCTGGAGTGGTAATTTGAAGCTGAAAAAGGCCAGGTGTCTAGGACACCTGGAGGGGGGGGATGAATCTGGAGTGGTTGGCTGGGTTTGTTGGGCTAAGACGGAGAGAAAAGAGAGAGTAGAGGGGGGCCGTAGGATAGAGGGTTTTTCTGAATGGGGTTTGGCAATTTTGACAGCAGCCGCAAGAGGGGAGGAAGGTTTCGGCTGGGCTAGGAGCTACAGAAAAAACAGAGGGAAAGTAACGAAGGGAAAGGAGAATAGATTGAGATATAGTGAGAGAGAGAGCTACGGCTGAGAGAGTCATCAACAAAGGAAAAGAAAGAAACAAGGATTCTCCAACATTGCTGCCGCTGATCTGCCTGGGCGTTATTTTCCAGAAACCAGCGTCTCTTTCTTGAGTTCTCACGGTTGGTTTACTTCACCAAGAAAATGGCTGCTGAAAGAGGGTGGAGAGCAGAGGCCAAACGAGAGAGCAAAGGGCCATATCAAGTGGTTCAATGACCAGAAAGGCTCTGGATTCATCACTCCTGCTAACGATGGCAAATATTTGTTCGTCCACCACTCTGGGATTAAGGCCGGCAGTGGCAGGTTCGCAGTCTGAGCAAGCATGAAACCGTCAAAGTTTGAAGTGGAGCAAGGTGGTGATGGCCATACCAAGGCCATCGATATCACTGACCCAGAGAAGGACCTGTTCAAGGAGGGAATGAGCAACGGACGGCGGAGAGAAAGAAAAACAGCTTTGAGAGCTACGGGAAAAGGCAGCAAAGAAACTAAGGCTAGGGAAACTGGCGGTGGAAGCAAGAGCCAAGGAGTGACGGCTAGAAAGACTGAGGGAGAAGGAAAGAAAAGCCACACAAAAGTGGCGGTGGTAAAGAAAGCCAGAACCAGAAATGATTTTCTGCAAAATTTCGGCAGAACAGGCTGGTTTTCGGCACCCCTTGCGGCATGATTATCTCCTTTACAGCCATTTAATTCGTTTGGGTTTTGGTTTCTGCATCAAATACGAAGCCAGGGGAAGGATTTTTGTTCAGAAATGGTTCGTAGAAAGCACCTGGAAAGCCCTTGAATCTGGCTCCCAAATCATCAGCTTGGCTTTGCGGGTGTGGGTTCGAAATCGTCATGAAGCCAATCCAGCAGCCTTTTTACGGAAATTCCTGACCTGGTTTTGATCCAAAAGGCTTCATCAGGTTTCTAAAATGTTTCAATTGGCTTTGAATGGTTGATTAATGCTTGCAATTGGGTCTTTGGTGAGTCCCTTTATTGGAAACTATGTATTGTTTGATTCCATTTAAATTACAATTAGGAGAGATTTGGTGACTTTGTAATACTTTACTATTTGAGGTACCGTGATTTTTTTTATTGTTTTGAAGCCATGTTTCCTTCATTTGGACACCATTCAAAGGGGGAGGTACAATTTCTCTTATCCCTTTTTGTCTCTCCTATGTGACCTTATGTGTTATGTGAATATGCCTGTCTACTCCGCTTTCCTTACCTCCTTGCATGCATTTACTTGCTTTTACTTTTATTTAAGTTTTTATGGGGTATGTGTACACCTCTTGGCTTGTAATAGATAGGGCTCGGAGAGCATTTGGTCCATTTCCCTTTCCCCTTTATGCTTTCATGGGGTATGTGTACACCTCTTGGCTTGTAATAGATAGGGCTCGGAGAGCATCTGTTCCACTTCCCCTTCCCCTTGCTTGCTTGTTTTTGTTGCTACATGTTTAATTGCTTTATTAGGCTCTTACATCTAGTCGAGCATGCTAAATGCTATGTGCTATGTGTTTACGAGTATTTTGGCATGTCTACTTGCTTTCATAGCCATGAATGAATGGAATGGATGAATGTACGTTTCCGCTAGTCCAACGCTAGTCGGAATTCATAGAATGGGCTAGTCCAACGCTAGACCCTTAGGGATTTCCCCTCATTAGCATATCATTTGCTTGTTCACTACATATCATGCATTTTTCTTAGTTTTATCATCTGGCATGCTCCTCGAGCCCCTTTTCCCCTCATTTTAGGATTTTTGCACCTCATACTAGTATAGTGTACATTTGCTTGAGAGTCCCCTTAAATATGGGATATAGACGAGTGTGGCTTTTCTAAGCCTTAGCACGCTTATATTCCCTCTATCAAAGGAAAAATCAAGTCACGATTTAGGTCTCCCCGTACCCAATATGCATGAATTCCCTAGGCTCATGCACTCTCAATCCACTCTATCATTACACTTTCACTTTTGTCTCATTTGCACACATGCACCTTTTTATCACCTTCACTTGCACACGAACACTTTTTTGTCTCCACTTGCACACGAACACTTTTTTATCTTCACTTGCACATGAACATTTTTATCTTCACTCGCACACGAGTACTTTCATCTACATTTGCACACCTTCACTTATATCTTATTACTTTTATCATTTTTCTCACTTCACACAAACTCACACTTTCACATGGCATGCATTCCACTCATTTTTCACGTCATTTAGGTTTAGGTGTGACCTCTCCAAAAGGATCATTATTGGGCTTCACAATTAATGTGATTGGCACCACTCAACCTTTGAAGAGAAATTTCCCCCATGTCCCCCTAGGTCTAGGTTTTTGCATTCATATAGACATATCCAATACGCGATACATACCTTGGGTAGAAAAATTAGGAAAAATTGGTTTAAGTCACGCAACTAGCCTTGGCTAGGTCGAAGGGGTGCCTTGGATTTTTATCCTTGCCTTCCCCTTCGTCAAATGTGACCCCCGATCCCTCTTTTGGTTACGTAGACCCAAAAGTTCTCAAAAAGGGTTTATTTACTTTTTTATTCAAAAACAAAAATCATTTTTGGGTGACTTGGTACACCCTAACTCTATACCAAGTGGCGACTCCATTTTTGATACAAAAAACCCTTTTGAACTTCACTTGGCCAAATCGTCGCATTCTAAGTCCCATGGCCTTTTACTTTTCATTTTGCACACGTTCACACATTGCACACCACACACCATCACACATTCACACACATCGAAAAGTGGGGCGCGACAGTTGGCGACTCCACTGGGGACTTCCTAAGTGGGTCCGAGCATTTGACTTAGCCATTCGTTTCCTTTTTCTACCCTTTTTATGCATTGCATTTGGATATTAGGGTTGCATTTTTATTTTAGGACTTTTTCACCTCGCGCGCGTATCAAACTTTTCCCTCACTCACGTATGTGTGATTGGTTGATTGGATGTTATTTACTTGATTATCTCGCGCTTGCATTGCATTTGGGGGGTGTGTCACCTTTAGAGCCTCGCGTGGTTCTCACCCCTTCCCTCAAAATAGGGGAACACTTCATACGTGCATGTTTACTTGCTTTATCCCATTTTATTTTTATTTTCGTGGGCGCCATCCCACACCGCCTTGTAGGACTAGGATCGATTGCCTTGGGTAGGCGGATGGTGTGCTCTGCGCCCATAGCGCTACCTAAGGGATCACTCGAGCCACCGACCAAAGGCCCTGGGAGTGATGACCCTTCGCCTTTAGGTCTGAAGGCTTGGGAACCGAAGCTTATCGAGTCTAGGCATTAGTGAACCCCAGCCTCATGCATCCATCTTAGAGTTTTCCTAGGTTAGAGTCAGCCTCACCCTATTTTAAGCACATTAGGCACGAGGGAAGGGGTTCCACCCCTTTTACTTGCTTTATTGTATTTCTTCTTCTTAATTGGTCCCAATGTGTTATGTGTACTATCAATTGCACTAACCATTCTTTTGTTTTCTTGGCTTGCATACATATGCCTTAGCAATCAGAGGCCTTTTTTTGGCACTCTTTTAGTGACTCACCCACTAGATAGCTCACATGTTTAAATTTCAGTTATTGCACTGGATTTTCAATAAATACATTTCATTTTCTAGACCTTTTCTCCCCGATGTATGATTTATGTCCTTTAGGTCATATTTGTCACATATTTACATCGCTTCAATAAATGGCATCATGCATAAACCCTAGAAAGGGAATGCCACATAGGGAATCCTGTGTTTAGGAATAAGCCACCTTGTGTCTCGGATACTTAATCCAGTGAGACTTGCACGTTTACATTTTTGTACCATCCAAAGGGGTAGTGCACAAGGTAAGGTAGGATCCGATCATTTTCATAAAGTGATCTTTGGAATATGAGCATCTAATAATCTCTTTTTGGCCATTTTATAAAAAATTGGTAAAAATCCCTTGCGTGAAGGACATTAATTTGAAGAAATTCACAAATTATTCCTCCTATTGAGACGATAAATAAATTGAGGCCAAAATTTGATTTTTAGAAGGTCATAGACTAATGCACCTCAATGACTTTGAAATAACCAATGGCCGGACAATTCAACCAATCCATTTTGCCAATTCATTCAATAAATTGTCAACTCATTTGACCAATTTACCCTTCTTTGGGTCACCTGGTCGATTTTTGAATAAATCATCAATTCATTTGATCAATTTACCCCTTTTAGGGTCACCTGGTCGATTTTGAATAAATAGTCAATTCATTTGACCAATTTACCCTTTTTAGGGTCATTCGGCCGATTTTTGAATAAATCACTAATTCAATTTCATTCATTTGGCCAATTCACCCATTTTTAGGGCAACCGAGCCGATTTTGAATAAATCAAGTTTCGTTCAATCTATTTGATCAACTTACCCTTTTTAGGGTGATCTGATTAATTTTGGATAAATTAAATTTCATTCAATTCATTTGACCTGTTTCCCTTTTTTAGGGTAATCAGGTCGATTTTTAATAAATTGTCAATTTCATTTGATCAATTAGGGTTTCAATGTCGAATTTCAAAATGGAAAACCTAGTCGATTTTGAGAAAACATCCATTGCATCCAGCCATTTGATCAGTTGGAGTTTTGACCCATGCTTCACTGAGAAAAGTTGTCAAAACGATTTCCAATCTCTTCGATAGGAAGTTCATCAAGGTCAAACCCGTGCGTCTTTGCAAATTCTTGTATCGATCAAAAGTGATCAATCCCTTCGGACGATGTCCTCATTTTGACAAACGTCCCTTCTCATTCTAATTGACCAAATTTTTTTCAAATTGTTTTTCACTCAATGAGCTGATCGGATCCGTCAGGTATGGTATAGTGCTTACCCTAGAGGATTGCATTTTCATGCTAGGCCTACCCTTGGCACAAAAAGGGTTCCCCCCATAGGACATGCATACCGATTTTATATTCTTTCTTACTAACTCAGGGTATTTTTCTTTTGTTTCCCCCCTCCCTTGCATTCATAAAAATGTTTCAATAAGGTGAAAATATTCTTCTATATCTGATAACTTTGATCCAATAAAGCTTGAAGATTACAAGTATTACTTGATTCTTGGGCAGACATTGCCACGAAAACATAAATGATTTATCTGGAGGCTCTACGCTAAAGCCTCTGAGAGATTTTGTTAATACATTTTGTTCCAATAGAAAAGGAGACAAAAAGTGTATATGTTGAGCTCTTTACGAGTTTCTCTCTTCTCATTTGTATCATAATTGATTGAGCAATTTTGTTTCAAACTTTTTCAACAATAAAATTTTTTGGATAATTTTTGTTTTGTGTATATTTATGTACATTTCATTCTTTATTCTTACTCATTGGAGATTTCATGATGATTTTTGAGAAATAAGACCCAATTTGAGATTTTTCAACCTATAGCCTGAATTTCACAAGTGTATGCTTCCTGAAATCCTTACACTCGATTGGTGTTCCAACCTGTACAATAAGAGTGCTCAGAAAGAAAGAGAGTGAACGGTCACTCAAAAGGCCCTATGAGATACCTTTCTCCTTCACTTAATTCCAAAATAAAATCAGTCACATTGATTGATAAATTGTAAATTGGGGCAACTTTTGCTTGAAAATGTTCAAGGTGTCCAATCTGGTTCAATCACATCTAAGTGAAAGCAAAAATGTGCATTGTTCTTATTTGTTTGGGAAATTTGGAGTGATACTTCAAGCAATCGTTTCATTACCTATACAGATTTTTATCATTTGCTCTCCCATTTGAGCCTCTAAAAGAATAATTTCGTTTCAAATAAGGGTCTTAATGATCACTACCCTATGTTGGAAAATTTTCAAATATCAAATAGGGGAATGGATTTTCAATAACCGTTTCGTTACTTTGGTTGTCATGAGGTGTAAGAATGATGCTTTGGCCGTCGTTTCTACAACCTAAACACTGATCACCCCTTGCATCCCCATTTTGAGCAAAATTGGTGGTTTTTTTTTGAGTGCACATATGATCGCACCCCGCATTGGGGAAGGAGATTGGGAAATTTTAAAAAGAAAAAGAAAAGGGGAAAAGCAAAAATGCTAGAATAAGGAGGGAACTGCAAATTGGGGAAATTTGATTCCACTTGGGTTCCAAGTTTGAAAAAAGAAAAGGAAGGGTTTTGTCCATGTGAATCGCCTATGTTTCACAAATATGGATGAGCAAGGGTTTTCCTCAGTCAATTAATTCAGATACATGCAAAAAATTTCGCATTAACGAAAGTTTCCTTTCAGAGTTGTTGTAAGGAATGGAATACAAGTCAGGCCATCTTCTTTTCCAATCGAACACTTTATCCCTAGTTATCCCTTTTGAGCCATCAGAATAAATTATGTCGTTTGGCAACCCCTGAGAATCGCAAACCCCACACTGGGGGCGAGTTTGAGTTGAAAAGAAAATTTCAAGAAGTGAAAAGTGAAAAGCAACAAGATCAAAAACAAAGGAAGAAAAGAGAACCTCAGTTCAAAAATAAACTGGGGCAAATTTTGTGAAAGTTCGAAAGAACGGCAAAAGGCCGAAAAATCAAAAGGGGAAAGAAAATGAAAGAGAAAAAGCCTCAATTGAGCAAAAACTGGGGCAAATTCTGATTTTACCCTAAAATAGGGTTGACGCAACAATGCGATCTCAGATTCTTCAAACCGGTGTTGAAATCCGTTTTCAAGTCTTAACTTTTCTAAGCACCCCACCTGACCCCGTTACAAAAGCCGAAAGTCCTGACTTCTGTTCTTTGCAATGGCCCTGTCAAGAAAATTTCTGATGCCGGAAAATTTTAGCTGTATTTCTGAATTGCTTGAGTATGAGGTTGACGCTACTCACCATGTGAAAACCCATCAGCTCGAGGGAAAGGGAAAAGAGGCAAAAAGCAAAGAAAGGAAAGTAAATGCAAGAAAATGCAGAAAAATTGACGCTGAAGTCTCTGGTGAGTGATGAGAAAAATGCAAACAAAGTCTGAGATCTTTTGATTTCAAAATAGGGGCAATTTTGGAAAAAATGCGATCTATGGTGCAATATCCTTGAAAGTCTTAAACTATCGTTTTCAAGCCAAATTACAAGCTAATAAAGTCCATCGTTGACTTATTCTTTCATGACAATCCAAAGTGAGGATCATGCTCATAAGAAATTCATCAAATCATTTGTGATCATAGGGGCATAACCCGTTTCCACATGTTTAGCTATCACTTCTGTCCATACGTTACAAGCCTAGAAAGCTTGTATGTTGACTAAGTTTTCTTGAAAATAAGGGTAACAAACTCTTTGCTTTCACTAAGATGTGACATTGAATGGATTACATACAACTGGGGCACAAAAATGAGACAGATTCTTATCTCCCATTTCCTTAGCCATTTCAAAAAAAATAAAGTCACTTGATTGGTCCTGAAAAGACGAGCCAACTGGAAAGGGTCACCCACTACCCAAAGCACCGATGCTAAAAGTGAGGAAGAAATCTTCTTGAATTTGGTGTTATCTTGGAAATATTCATCATGAATTTTGCTATATGAGTTTAAGCAAGACATTTCAATTTTCTTCACATGCTATGCATACTTTGTTCAAACAAATGGAGCGTCATCCAAGCAAAATTTTTGAAGTCAAGTGGGCCCATACTGGGGCAAATTTTTGTTTATGAGATTTCACAAAATAAGCCCACACAGGGGCAAATATTTGTGTAATCCAATTGAGGATTTCGTCCAAGAATCAAATAATGTATTTTTCAAGTCAATCACGCTGCCCTTTTCATGAAAATTTGAAGTGCATGTAAGCCCCCTTGTGCAGGTATTCATAGTCGAAATCGACGAAAGAGCTTCTGAGTTGTGGAAGGGCGATGCCGAAGAAAGAGAAGAAAGAAGGGAAAGAGAAGGCCCTACACTGGGGCAAATTATTTTTGAAAAAAAATTCTCTCGAAAAATCAGAAAATTCAAAAGTCAAAAATCAAAAAATCAAAATTCAAATTTTTGTTACTTGGAAAATCAAATTTCTTGATCTTGACAAATCAAATCCAATTTCTTGACCAATTGGATGGCAGGATTGGGTCTTATCCCACTGACCATTCACTTTATCACGTTGGGCTTGGTGTTCGTGCCACCAACTTCACTTTATCACGTTGGGCCTGGACTTGGTGCCGCCAACATCACTTTATCACGTTGGGCTTGGTGTTCGTGCCACCCAACTTCACTTTATCACGTTGGGCCTGGACTTGGGTGCCGCCACAATCCACTTTATCACGTTGGGCCTGGACTGGGTGCCGCCAAACATCACTTTATCACGTTGGGCTTGGTGTTCGTTGCCACCAACTCACCTTTATCCACGTGGGGCCTGGACTTTGTGCCGCCAACATTCCAAAGATCAAGTTGGGCCTGGCTGTAATGCCGCCAACATTCCAAAGATCAAGTTGGGCCTGGATTTCATGCCGCCAACATTTCAAAGATCAAGTTGGGCCTGGATTTAATACCGCCAACATCTCAAACATCCCGTTGGGCCTGGATTTTGTGCCGCCAACTTCCCAAACATCACGTTGGGCCTGGACTTGGTGCCGCCAACATCACTTTATCACGTTTGGCCTTGGACGCTGTTCGTTGCACCCAACTTCACTTTATCACGTGGGGCCTGGACTTGGTCCGCCCCAACATTCCACTTTATCACGTTGGGCGTGGTGGTTCGTGCCACCAAACTTCCACTTTATTCACGTTGGGGCCTGGACTTGGTGCCGCCAACATCACTTTATCACGTTGGGCTTAGTGTTCGTGCCACCAACTTCACTTTATCACGTTGGGCCTGGATTTCGTGCCGCCAACTTCACAACATCCCGTGGGTGCCGCCAACATCACTTTATCACGTTGGGCTTATGTTCGTGCCACCAACTTCACTTTATCACGTTGGGCCTGGATTTCGTGCCGCCAACTTCACAACATCCCGTGGGTCTATCCCAATTTTATATTTCTGTCCGGGTCTATCCCGTGGGTCTATCCCAATTTTACATTTCTGTCCGGGTCTATCCCGTGGGTCTATCCCAATTTGAAATTCCTGTTCGGGTCAGTCCCGATTTCAAAATTCCTGTTCGGGCCAGTCCCGTTTTAAATTCCTGCTCGGGTCAGCCCCGTTTTAAATTTCTATCTCGGGTCAGTCCCGATTTTAAAATTACCCGTCAGGGGTCAGTCCCCATCGTTTGAGTAATTCGCAGCTGAATAACACAGGTAAGTTTTGGTGTCTACTTCTTTGTCTCAAGTTTTTCCAAAACTCAGACAAAGAGGGGCAAACTGTAGACACCAAATTTTGAATAATTTTATATGGCATCTATTTCATGATTTTCATTTTAGATTGCTTGCATTCGTTGTTTACTTTTAGTTTTAATTTTTAGTTTTAGCTTTTAAGTTTAAAATTAGCGTAGAGTTTTTAGAAAAAAAAAGGAAAACATCAAAAATATGTTGTAGTCATTTTATTTTTATTCAATGCTTTCTTGAAAAGAAAAATTCAAAAAAAATAGGCTTTAGTTAGATCGGAAAAATGAAAAAAAAGAGAAAAAGGAAAAGGAAAATTTGTTCACAAAAATATGTTTATTTCTTTAAATTCAATCTTTGGGCACTTTAGTTATTTTTATTAAGTTATTTTGAGAAAAAGAAAATGAAAATGAAAAGAAAATGTGAAAAAGATGGAAAAATGGCCATTTTTGTTGTTTTTAGTTGTTTAGTTTTTAAATTATTTTCATTATTATTACTATTATTATTACCTGGTTTTTGTCAATTTGTTATTATAATTATTATTTATATTTTATCATTTCTGTATTTATTAAGTTGCAAGTTAAAAAAAAAAAAAAAAAAAAAAAAGAGCTCGGCAATGCAGAAAGCCGCGTGTTGCCGTAGCTTACAAAGAAGATTGCAGGAGGTCCTGGAGTGGTAATTTGAAGCTGAAAAAGGCCAGGTGTCTAGGACACCTGGAGGGGGGGGATGAATCTGGAGTGGTTGGCTGGGTTTGTTGGGCTAAGACGGAGAGAAAAGAGAGAGTAGAGGGGGGCCGTAGGATAGAGGGTTTTTCTGAATGGGGTTTGGCAATTTTGACAGCAGCCGCAAGAGGGGAGGAAGGTTTCGGCTGGGCTAGGAGCTACAGAAAAAACAGAGGGAAAGTAACGAAGGGAAAGGAGAATAGATTGAGATATAGTGAGAGAGAGAGCTACGGCTGAGAGAGTCATCAACAAAGGAAAAGAAAGAAACAAGGATTCTCCAACATTGCTGCCGCTGATCTGCCTGGGCGTTATTTTCCAGAAACCAGCGTCTCTTTCTTGAGTTCTCACGGTTGGTTTACTTCACCAAGAAAATGGCTGCTGAAAGAGGGTGGAGAGCAGAGGCCAAACGAGAGAGCAAAGGGCCATATCAAGTGGTTCAATGACCAGAAAGGCTCTGGATTCATCACTCCTGCTAACGATGGCAAATATTTGTTCGTCCACCACTCTGGGATTAAGGCCGGCAGTGGCAGGTTCGCAGTCTGAGCAAGCATGAAACCGTCAAAGTTTGAAGTGGAGCAAGGTGGTGATGGCCATACCAAGGCCATCGATATCACTGACCCAGATGAAGGACCTGTTCAAGGAGGGAATGAGCAACGGACGGCGGAGAGAAAGAAAAACAGCTTTGAGAGCTACGGGAAAAGGCAGCAAAGAAACTAAGGCTAGGGAAACTGGCGGTGGAAGCAAGAGCCAAGGAGTGACGGCTAGAAAGACTGAGGGAGAAGGAAAGAAAAGCCACACAAAAGTGGCGGTGGTAAAGAAAGCCAGAACCAGAAATGATTTTCTGCAAAATTTCGGCAGAACAGGTTGGTTTTCGGCACCCCTTGCGGCATGATTATCTCCTTTACAGCCATTTAATTCGTTTGGGTTTTGGTTTCTGCATCAAATACGAAGCCAGGGGAAGGATTTTTGTTCAGAAATGGTTCGTAGAAAGCACCTGGAAAGCCCTTGAATCTGGCTCCCAAATCATCAGCTTGGCTTTGCGGGTGTGGGTTCGAAATCGTCATGAAGCCAATCCAGCAGCCTTTTTACGGAAATTCCTGACCTGGTTTTGATCCAAAAGGCTTCATCAGGTTTCTAAAATGTTTCAATTGGCTTTGAATGGTTGATTAATGCTTGCAATTGGGTCTTTGGTGAGTCCCTTTATTGGAAACTATGTATTGTTTGATTCCATTTAAATTACAATTAGGAGAGATTTGGTGACTTTGTAATACTTTACTATTTGAGGTACCGTGATTTTTTTTATTGTTTTGAAGCCATGTTTCCTTCATTTGGACACCATTCAAAGGGGGAGGTACAATTTCTCTTATCCCTTTTTGTCTCTCCTATGTGACCTTATGTGTTATGTGAATATGCCTGTCTACTCCGCTTTCCTTACCTCCTTGCATGCATTTACTTGCTTTTACTTTTATTTAAGTTTTTATGGGGTATGTGTACACCTCTTGGCTTGTAATAGATAGGGCTCGGAGAGCATTTGGTCCATTTCCCTTTCCCCTTTATGCTTTCATGGGGTATGTGTACACCTCTTGGCTTGTAATAGATAGGGCTCGGAGAGCATCTGTTCCACTTCCCCTTCCCCTTGCTTGCTTGTTTTTGTTGCTACATGTTTAATTGCTTTATTAGGCTCTTACATCTAGTCGAGCATGCTAAATGCTATGTGCTATGTGTTTACGAGTATTTTGGCATGTCTACTTGCTTTCATAGCCATGAATGAATGGAATGGATGAATGTACGTTTCCGCTAGTCCAACGCTAGTCGGAATTCATAGAATGGGCTAGTCCAACGCTAGACCCTTAGGGATTTCCCCTCATTAGCATATCATTTGCTTGTTCACTACATATCATGCATTTTTCTTAGTTTTATCATCTGGCATGCTCCTCGAGCCCCTTTTCCCCTCATTTTAGGATTTTTGCACCTCATACTAGTATAGTGTACATTTGCCTGAGAGTCCCCTTAAATATGGGATATAGACGAGTGTGGCTTTTCTAAGCCTTAGCACGCTTATATTCCCTCTATCAAAGGAAAAATCAAGTCACGATTTAGGTCTCCCCGTACCCAATATGCATGAATTCCCTAGGCTCATGCACTCTCAATCCACTCTATCATTACACTTTCACTTTTGTCTCATTTGCACACATGCACCTTTTTATCACCTTCACTTGCACACGAACACTTTTTTGTCTCCACTTGCACACGAACACTTTTTTATCTTCACTTGCACATGAACATTTTTATCTTCACTCGCACACGAGTACTTTCATCTACATTTGCACACCTTCACTTATATCTTATTACTTTTATCATTTTTCTCACTTCACACAAACTCACACTTTCACATGGCATGCATTCCACTCATTTTTCACGTCATTTAGGTTTAGGTGTGACCTCTCCAAAAGGATCATTATTGGGCTTCACAATTAATGTGATTGGCACCACTCAACCTTTGAAGAGAAATTTCCCCCCAATCCCCCTAGGTATAGGGTTTTGCATTCATATAGACATATCCAATATGCGATACATACCTTGGGTAGAAAAATTAGGAAAAATTGGTTTAAGTCACGCAACTAGCCTTGGCTAGGTCGAAGGGGTGCCTTGGATTTTTTATCCTTGCCTTCCCCTTCGTCAAATGTGACCCCCGATCCCTCTTTTGGTTACGTAGACCCAAAAGTTCTCAAAAAGGGTTTATTTACTTTTTTTATTATTCAAAAACAAAAATCATTTTTGGGTGACTTGGTACACCCTAACTCTATACCAAGTGGCGACTCCATTTTTGATACAAAAAACCCTTTTGAACTTCACTTGGCCAAATCGTCGCATTCTAAGTCCCATGGCCTTTTACTTTTCATTTTGCACACGTTCACACATTGCACACCACACACCATCACACATTCACACACATCGAAAAGTGGGGCGCGACAGTGATGGCTTAGGGGTTTTTCTTCCAAAACAACTCCACGAAGAGCTTCAATCTTCCTTAGCTAGCAAGTTTTATGGAGTGGTTTGCAATTTAATCGGTTGGAACTCAAGATTTGGACAAGAATTGAAGTGACCAAATGAAAGGTTTTCTCTCTTTTCTCTCTCAATGTGTTCAGCCAAGAAGCATGAAGAATGAAGATGATTTTGGTCAATTTTTGATTTATTGGTAAAGTTGGTCCAAAGGTCAAAGTCCAACCCAATCACAAAGTGAAACTTGTCACCTTGCTTGCTTAAGCTTATCTCTTTGTCCCTCTAACACTAATCCATATAGGTAACTTCTAATTATCTCGGAGCACCTTGTAAAATAATATCACTTAATACAAAACCCCAACAAGTTGTCAAAAATATATCGCATTTACCGCACTAGCGGGTCCCACGTCCAATATACACTCCTTATTTCTCAAAAACTACCCGATACTAGAAAAATCATCTTAAAACTATATTTACTCATAAAATTTATCTGGGGAATTTTTATAATAAAGAAAATGTAGAAAAGGCGGGCGATTAAAAAAAATAAACCCTAGAAAATTAGAAAATTTTCGGGTTCTCGCACTCATTCTTTCGGGGCGTCACAAACTCCCCTCCTTAAAAGAATGTCGTCCTCGACATTCCATCTTGTACCAATCAAGTCAAGACATCCCGCAAGAATCACTGATATTTCAAACCAAACCCACAGTCCGGCATCCTAAACTTCAAGCCTAGGATACACTACAGGAATCTGAAGCCTAAGCTCTGATACCAACTGTGACAGCCCCACCTTCCCCTAAGGCGAACCAAATGGTTCGGCGGACCGCCTGCCCAGCTCTCGCCGGGACTCAGTCGTTCACTACAGTCCTCAAATAAATTACGAGATAAATCTCAAATATGCATCAAATTCTCCAATAATTACATGTCATAAACGAAGCGGAAACAATTCCCAAGCGTGGAACGTACACATACATCCATTCAAGTCCAAACATTCATACAACCCAACTATTACACAAGAGAAATCGAAAACTCAAACTATACAGGAGATAATCCATCCAGCCACATGAATAAGTACTACAATCACTTCCTTCGCCTCGAGCCCTGTGGAGGGGAATAAAATAGTTTTGGGGTGAGCTAAAAGCTCAGTGAGTAACCGAATAAAACCAGTAATCAAATATCTTTCACAATAATGCATTTCGATGATGTCATGATTCTGAAATCAAATGTACGGATATTTGCTCTGGTGAGCCAGTGAAATCATTGCACTTAAACACCCAACGCTCAAATAGATCCTTGAACGTATAACAGTAAACAGAGAGAGGGAGCCCCTTTTTGAGCTCCAGATAAACATGAACATGAACCATAAACGGGGTGGAGACGTTGGTGTCCAGCACAAGACTCCCCAAGAACTCAGTAAAGCCAAAACTTGTCATGAACTCACATGCAAGCACGCATGATATGCAGTCGAGTAAATAATGCAAGAAACATTTCAAAAGTACTTTGGAAACAGTTTAGGGTCACTCACCTCCACGGCTCAGAAATCATCCATCATATATCATTACCTTGTCCGAGTCCAAGCCCTAAATCACATACTCAAAGCAATCATACATACTCAAAGTTCGGACAGTATTTCCCCATAAATGCTTCATTTCCAACCTACAAACAACATCAATTCATCTCATTTCACTAGCCATTCCATAGGCTCCAAGTCATACAAATACAAAATCAAGCTAACGACATGTGCGGAAAAGGTTTAGCAAAAGACAGATTTGACGTGTTTTTGCGTAACGGATACAATCGAAGCTACGTTTATCGGATTGGGGTGCAATTTATACCGTTGTGAAGCTAAGACATAGGGTTACAACTTTGATGAAGGCAACTCAGTCCAGTTCTCACCCTAACTAGGTCAAATTTGAAATATACGAAACCAGAATCTCACAAACAGGTTGGCTAACCGCACAATTGTTAAACAGCAATAACTCAGGCTACCGAAGTCCGATTGAAGTGTATCTTATGGTGTTTCGAACCCAAAACACAACCCTACATTTCTTATGAAGACCTCCAAGGCCAAATCATGCATTTTCATGGTCAAAAATGGAAAACTATACGAAAACAGAAATCTGGGCGCGAAACAGGTTTCATGGACAGTCAAGGGTATTTCGGTCATTTCACAAGCTACAGTGCTAGGCTCGAGCTGATATTTTGCAGGCAACTAGTTTATACCATTGGCTACAACTTTCATGTTTTGGCCAAAATCTAATTCGGTAAGGATCATGGTGAAAATTCACGGTCAGATTGGGTGAAATGACAACCCTGTTCGCTGAACTCCAACCTAGACCAGTCTGGGTATTTCAGTCTTATCTCAGGCTACCGAGCTCGGATTGGGCTGAAAATTTACAGGCAACTAGAAAACATCATTCTCTACAACTTTCGTGTTTTGTTGTAAGGCCAATTCGGCCTCTAACTAGGGGTAACAGGGCCGGGAAGAATAGGAAAAATTAAAACCCTAAACTGGAATTCATGCATTCAAGTGCTAATCTTCCACAAAAACATCTCTTTAGCCATCACAAGTCATTAATTTAACATAATCAAGAACAAAGAAAGGATGGCTAGACATGATACCTTCAAATATCAAGAAAGGTGATGGCTTAGGGGTTTTTCTTCCAAAACAACTCCACCAAGAGCTTCAATCTTCCTTAGCTAGCAAGTTTTATGGAGTGGTTTGCAATTTAATCGGTTGGAACTCAAGATTTGGACAAGAATTGAAGTGACCAAATGAAAGGTTTTCTCTCTTTTCTCTCTCAATGTGTTCAGCCAAGAAGCATGAAGAATGAAGATGATTTTGGTCAATTTTTGATTTATTGGTAAAGTTGGTCCAAAGGTCAAAGTCCAACCCAATCACAAAGTGACACTTGTCACCTTGCTTGCTTAAACTTATCTCTTTGTCTCTCTAACACTAATCCATATAGGTAACTTCTAATTATCTCTGAGCACCTTGTAAAATAATATCACTTAATACAAAACCCCAACAAGTTGTCAAAAATATATCGCATTTACCGCACTAGCGGGTCCCACGTCCAATATACACTCCTTATTTCTCAAAAACTACCCGATACTAGAAAAATCATCTTAAAACTATATTTACTCATAAACTTTATCTGGGGAATTTTTATAATAAAGAAAATGTAGAAAAGGCGGGCGATTAAAAAAAATAAACCCTAGAAAATTAGAAAATTTTCGGGTTCTCGCACTCATTCTTTCGGGGCGTCACAAACTCCCCTCCTTAAAAGAATGTCGTCCTCGACATTCCATCTTGTACCAATCAAGTCAAGACATCCCGCAAGAATCACTGATATTTCAAACCAAACCCACAGTCCGGCATCCTAAACTTCAAGCCTAGGATACACTACAGGAATCTGAAGCCTAAGCTCTGATACCAACTGTGACAGCCCCACCTTCCCCTAAGGCGAACCAAAGGGTTCGGCGGACCGCCTGCCCAGCTCTCGCCGGGACTCAGTCGTTCACTACAGTCCTCAAATAAATTACGAGATAAATCTCAAATATGCATCAAATTCTCCAATAATTACATGTCATAAACGAAGCGGAAACAATTCCCAAGCGTGGAACGTACACATACATCCATTCAAGTCCAAACATTCATACAAACCCAACTATTACACAAGAGAAATCGAAAACTCAAACTATACAGGAGATAATCCATCCAGCCACATGAATAAGTACTACAAGCACTTCCTTCGCCTCGAGCCCTGTGGAGGGGAATAAAATAGTTTTGGGGTGAGCTAAAAGCTCAGTGAGTAACCGAATAAAACCAGTAATCAAATATCTTTCACAATAATGCATTTCGATGATGTCATGATTCTGAAATCAAATGTACGGATATTTGCTCTGGTGAGCCAGTGAAATCATTGCACTTAAACACCCAACGCTCAAATAGATCCTTGAACGTATAACAGTAAACAGAGAGAGGGAGCCCCTTTTTGAGCTCCAGATAAACATGAACATGAACCATAAACGGGGTGGAGACGTTGGTGTCCAGCACAAGACTCCCCAAGAACTCAGTAAAGCCAAAACTTGTCATGAACTCACATGCAAGCACGCATGATATGCAGTCGAGTAAATAATGCAAGAAACATTTCAAAAGTACTTTGGAAACAGTTTAGGGTCACTCACCTCCACGGCTCAGAAATCATCCATCATATATCATTACCTTGTCCGAGTCCAAGCCCTAAATCACATACTCAAAGCAATCATACATACTCAAAGTTCGGACAGTATTTCCCCATAAATGCTTCATTTCCAACCTACAAACAACATCAATTCATCTCATTTCACTAGCCATTCCATAGGCTCCAAGTCATACAAATACAAAATCAAGCTAACGACATGTGCGGAAAAGGTTTAGCAAAAGACAGATTTGACGTGTTTTTGCGTAACGGATACAATCGAAGCTACGTTTATCGGATTGGGGTGAAATTTATACCGTTGTGAAGCTAAGACATAGGGTTACAACTTTGATGAAGGCAACTCAGTCCAGTTCTCACCCTAACTAGGTCCAATTTGAAATATACGAAACCAGAATCTCACAAACAGGTTGGCTAACCGCACAATTGTTAAACAGCAATAACTCAGGCTACCGAAGTGCGATTGAAGTGTATCTTATGGTGTTTCGAACCCGAAACACAACCCTACATTTCTTATGAAGACCTCCAAGGCCAAATCATGCATTTTCATGGTCAAAAATGGAAAACTATACGAAAACAGAAATCTGGGCGCGAAACAGGTTTCATGGACAGTCAAGGGTATTTCGGTCATTTCAAAAGCTACAGTGCTAGGCTCGAGCCGATATTTTGCAGGAAACTATTTTATACCATTGGCTACAACTTTCATGTTTTGGCCAAAATCTAATTCGGTAAGGATCATGGTGAAAATTCACGGTCAGATTGGGTGAAATGACAACCCTGTTCGCTGAACTCCAACCTAGACCAGTCTGGGTATTTCAGTCTTATCTCAGGCTACCGAGCTCGGATTGGGCTGAAAATTTACAGGAAACTAGAAAACATCATTCTATACAACTTTCATGTTTTGTTGTAAGACCAATTCGGCCTCTAACTAGGGGTAACAGGGCCGGGCAGAATAGGAAAAATTAAAACCCTAAACTGGAATTCATGCATTCAAGTGCTAATCTTCCACAAAAACATCTCTTTAGCCATCACAAGTCATTAATTTAACATAATCAAGAACAAAGAAAGGATGGCTAGACATGATACCTTCAAATATCAAGAAAGGTGATGGCTTAGGGGTTTTTCTTCCAAAACAACTCCACCAAGAGCTTCAATCTTCCTTAGCTAGCAAGTTTTATGGAGTGGTTTGCAATTTAATCGGTTGGAACTCAAGATTTGGACAAGAATTGAAGTGACCAAATGAAAGGTTTTCTCTCTTTTCTCTCTCAATGTGTTCAGCCAAGAAGCATGAAGAATGAAGATGATTTTGGTCAATTTTTGATTTATTGGTAAAGTTGGTCCAAAGGTCAAAGTCCAACCCAATCACAAAGTGACACTTGTCACCTTGCTTGCTTAAGCTTATCTCTTTGTCCCTCTAACACTAATCCATATAGGTAACTTCTAATTATCTCGGAGCACCTTGTAAAATAATATCACTTAATACAAAACCCCAACAAGTTGTCAAAAATATATCGCATTTACCGCACTAGCGGGTCCCACGTCCAATATACACTCCTTATTTCTCAAAAACTACCCGATACTAGAAAAATCATCTTAAAACTATATTTACTCATAAACTTTATCTGGGGAATTTTTATAATAAAGAAAATGTAGAAAAGGCGGGCGATTAAAAAAAATAAACCCTAGAAAATTAGAAAATTTTCGGGTTCTCGCACTCATTCTTTCGGGGCGTCACAAACTCCCCTCCTTAAAAGAATGTCGTCCTCGACATTCCATCTTGTACCAATCAAGTCAAGACATCCCGCAAGAATCACTGATATTTCAAACCAAACCCACAGTCCGGCATCCTAAACTTCAAGCCTAGGATACACTACAGGAATCTGAAGCCTAAGCTCTGATACCAACTGTGACAGCCCCACCTTCCCCTAAGGCGAACCAAAGGGTTCGGCGGACCGCCTGCCCAGCTCTCGCCGGGACTCAGTCGTTCACTACAGTCCTCAAATAAATTACGAGATAAATCTCAAATATGCATCAAATTCTCCAATAATTACATGTCATAAACGAAGCGGAAACAATTCCCAAGCGTGGAACGTACACATACATCCATTCAAGTCCAAACATTCATACAAACCCAACTATTACACAAGAGAAATCGAAAACTCAAACTATACAGGAGATAATCCATCCAGCCACATGAATAAGTACTACAATCACTTCCTTCGCCTCGAGCCCTGTGGAGGGGAATAAAATAGTTTTGGGGTGAGCTAAAAGCTCAGTGAGTAACCGAATAAAACCAGTAATCAAATATCTTTCACAATAATGCATTTCGATGATGTCATGATTCTGAAATCAAATGTACGGATATTTGCTCTGGTGAGCCAGTGAAATCATTGCACTTAAACACCCAACGCTCAAATAGATCCTTGAACGTATAACAGTAAACAGAGAGAGGGAGCCCCTTTTTGAGCTCCAGATAAACATGAACATGAACCATAAACGGGGTGGAGACGTTGGTGTCCAGCACAAGACTCCCCAAGAACTCAGTAAAGCCAAAACTTGTCATGAACTCACATGCAAGCACGCATGATATGCAGTCGAGTAAATAATGCAAGAAACATTTCAAAAGTACTTTGGAAACAGTTTAGGGTCACTCACCTCCACGGCTCAGAAATCATCCATCATATATCATTACCTTGTCCGAGTCCAAGCCCTAAATCACATACTCAAAGCAATCATACATACTCAAAGTTCGGACAGTATTTCCCCATAAATGCTTCATTTCCAACCTACAAACAACATCAATTCATCTCATTTCACTAGCCATTCCATAGGCTCCAAGTCATACAAATACAAAATCAAGCTAACGACATGTGCGGAAAAGGTTTAGCAAAAGACAGATTTGACGTGTTTTTGCGTAACGGATACAATCGAAGCTACGTTTATCGGATTGGGGTGCAATTTATACCGTTGTGAAGCTAAGACATAGGGTTACAACTTTGATGAAGGCAACTCAGTCCAGTTCTCACCCTAACTAGGTCCAATTTGAAATATACGAAACCAGAATCTCACAAACAGGTTGGCTAACCGCACAATTGTTAAACAGCAATAACTCAGGCTACCGAAGTGCGATTGAAGTGTATCTTATGGTGTTTCGAACCCGAAACACAACCCTACATTTATTATGAAGACCTCCAAGGCCAAATCATGCATTTTCATGGTCAAAAATGGAAAACTATACGAAAACAGAAATCTGGGCGCGAAACAGGTTTCATGGACAGTCAAGGGTATTTCGGTCATTTCACAAGCTACAGTGCTAGGCTCGAGCTGATATTTTGCAGGAAACTATTTTATACCATTGGCTACAACTTTCATGTTTTGGCCAAAATCTAATTCGGTAAGGATCATGGTGAAAATTCACGGTCAGATTGGGTGAAATGACAACCCTGTTCGCTGAACTCCAACCTAGACCAGTCTGGGTATTTCAGTCTTATCTCAGGCTACCGAGCTCGGATTGGGCTGAAAATTTACAGGAAACTAGAAAACATCATTCTCTACAACTTTCATGTTTTGTTGTAAGACCAATTCGGCCTCTAACTAGGGGTAACAGGGCCGGGCAGAATAGGAAAAATTAAAACCCTAAACTGGAATTCATGCATTCAAGTGCTAATCTTCCACAAAAACATCTCTTTAGCCATCACAAGTCATTAATTTAACATAATCAAGAACAAAGAAAGGATGGCTAGACATGATACCTTCAAATATCAAGAAAGGTGATGGCTTAGGGGTTTTTCTTCCAAAACAACTCCACCAAGAGCTTCAATCTTCCTTAGCTAGCAAGTTTTATGGAGTGGTTTGCAATTTAATCGGTTGGAACTCAAGATTTGGACAAGAATTGAAGTGACCAAATGAAAGGTTTTCTCTCTTTTTCTCTCTCAATGTGTTCAGCCAAGAAGCATGAAGAATGAAGATGATTTTGGTCAATTTTTGATTTATTGGTAAAGTTGGTCCAAAGGTCAAAGTCCAACCCAATCACAAAGTGACACTTGTCACCTTGCTTGCTTAAACTTATCTCTTTGTCTCTCTAACACTAATCCATATAGGTAACTTCTAATTATCTCTGAGCACCTTGTAAAATAATATCACTTAATACAAAACCCCAACAAGTTGTCAAAAATATATCGCATTTACCGCACTAGCGGGTCCCACGTCCAATATACACTCCTTATTTCTCAAAAACTACCCGATACTAGAAAAATCATCTTAAAACTATATTTACTCATAAACTTTATCTGGGGAATTTTTATAATAAAGAAAATGTAGAAAAGGCGGGCGATTAAAAAAAATAAACCCTAGAAAATTAGAAAATTTTCGGTTCTCGCACTCATTCTTTCGGGGCGTCACAAACTCCCCTCCTTAAAAGAATGTCGTCCTCGACATTCCATCTTGTACCAATCAAGTCAAGACATCCCGCAAGAATCACTGATATTTCAAACCAAACCCACAGTCCGCATCCTAAACTTCAAGCCTAGGATACACTACAGGAATCTGAAGCCTAAGCTCTGATACCAACTGTGACAGCCCAACCTTCCCCTAAGGCGAACCAAAGGGTTCGGCGGACCGCCTGCCCAGCTCTCGCCGGGACTCAGATCGTTCACTACAGTCCTCAAATAAATTACGAGATAAATCTCAAATATGCATCAAATTCTCCAATAATTACATGTCATAAACGAAGCGGAAAACAATTCCCAAGCGTGGAACGTACACATACATCCATTCAAGTCCAAACATTCATACAAACCCAACTATTACACAAGATAAATCGAAAACTCAAACTATACAGGAGATAATCCATCCAGCCACATGAATAAGTACTACAAGCACTTCCTTCGCCTCGAGCCCTGTGGAGGGGAATAAAATAGTTTTGGGGTGAGCTAAAAGCTCAGTGAGTAACCGAATAAAACCAGTAATCAAATATCTTTCACAATAAGCATTTCGATGATGTCATGATTCTGAAATCAAATGTACGGATATTTGCTCTGGTGAGCCAGTGAAATCATTGCACTTAAACACCCAACGCTCAAATAGATCCTTGAACGTATAACAGTAAACAGAGAGAGGGAGCCCCTTTTTGAGCTCCAGATAAACATGAACATGAACCATAAACGGGGTGGAGACGTTGGTGTCCAGCACAAGACTCCCCAAGAACTCAGTAAAGCCAAAACTTGTCATGAACTCACATGCAAGCACGCATGATATGCAGTCGAGTAAATAATGCAAGAAACATTTCAAAAGTACTTTGGAAACAGTTTAGGGTCACTCACCTCCACGGCTCAGAAATCATCCATCATATATCATTACCTTGTCCGAGTCCAAGCCCTAAATCACATACTCAAAGCAATCATACATACTCAAAGTTCGGACAGTATTTCCCCATAAATGCTTCATTTCCAACCTACAAACAACATCAATTCATCTCATTTCACTAGCCATTCCATAGGCTCCAAGTCATACAAATACAAAATCAAGCTAACGACATGTGCGGAAAAGGTTTAGCAAAAGACAGATTTGACGTGTTTTTGCGTAACGGATACAATCGAAGCAACGTTTATCGGATTGGGGTGCAATTTATACCGTTGTGAAGCTAAGACATAGGGTTACAACTTTGATGAAGGCAACTCAGTCCAGTTCTCACCCTAACTAGGTCCAATTTGAAATATACGAAACCAGAATCTCACAAACAGGTTGGCTAACCGCACAATGGTTAAACAGCAATAACTCAGGCTACCGAAGTGCGATTGAAGTGTATCTTATGGTTTTTCGAACCCGAAACACAACCCTACATTTCTTATGAAGACCTCCAAGGCCAAATCATGCATTTTCATGGTCAAAAATGGAAAACTATACGAAAACAGAAATCTGGGCGCGAAACAGGTTTCATGGACTGTCAAGGGTATTTCGGTCATTTCAAAAGCTACAGTGCTAGGCTCGAGCCGATATTTTGCAGGAAACTATTTTATACCATTGGCTACAACTTTCATGTTTTGGCCAAAATCTAATTCGGTAAGGATCATGGTGAAAATTCACGGTCAGATTGGGTGAAATGACAACCCTGTTCGCTGAACTCCAACCTAGACCAGTCTGGGTATTTCAGTCTTATCTCAGGCTACCGAGCTCGGATTGGGCTGAAAATTTACAGGAAACTAGAAAACATCATTCTATACAACTTTCATGTTTTGTTGTAAGACCAATTCTGCCTCTAACTAGGGGTAACAGGGCCGGGCAGAATAGGAAAAATTAAAACCCTAAACGGGAATTCATGCATTCAAGTGCTAATCTTCCACAAAAACATCTCTTTAGCCATCACAAGTCATTAATTTAACATAATCAAGAACAAAGAAAGGATGGCTAGACATGATACCTTCAAATATCAAGAAAGGTGATGGCTTAGGGGTTTTTCTTCCAAAACAACTCCACCAAGAGCTTCAATCTTCCTTAGCTAGCAAGTTTTATGGAGTGGTTTGCAATTTAATCGGTTGGAACTCAAGATTTGGACAAGAATTGAAGTGACCAAATGAAAGGTTTTCTCTCTTTTCTCTCTCAATGTGTTCAGCCAAGAAGCATGAAGAATGAAGATGATTTTGGTCAATTTTTGATTTATTGGTAAAGTTGGTCCAAAGGTCAAAGTCCAACCCAATCACAAAGTGACACTTGTCACCTTGCTTGCTTAAACTTATCTCTTTGTCTCTCTAACACTAATCCATATAGGTAACTTCTAATTATCTCGGAGCACCTTGTAAAATAATATCACTTAATACAAAACCCCAACAAGTTGTCAAAAATATATCGCATTTACCGCACTAGCGGGTCCCACGTCCAATATACACTCCTTATTTCTCAAAAACTACCCGATACTAGAAAAATCATCTTAAAACTATATTTACTCATAAACTTTATCTGGGGAATTTTTATAATAAAGAAAATGTAGAAAAGGCGGGCGATTAAAAAAAATAAACCCTAGAAAATTAGAAAATTTTCGGGTTCTCGCACTCATTCTTTCGGGGCGTCACAAACTCCCCTCCTTAAAAGAATGTCGTCCTCGACATTCCATCTTGTACCAATCAAGTCAAGACATCCCGCAAGAATCACTGATATTTCAAACCAAACCCACAGTCCGGCATCCTAAACTTCAAGCCTAGGATACACTACAGGAATCTGAAGCCTAAGCTCTGATACCAACTGTGACAGCCCCACCTTCCCCTAAGGCGAACCAAAGGGTTCGGCGGACCGCCTGCCCAGCTCTCGCCGGGACTCAGTCGTTCACTACAGTCCTCAAATAAATTACGAGATAAATCTCAAATATGCATCAAATTCTCCAATAATTACATGTCATAAACGAAGCGGAAACAATTCCCAAGCGTGGAACGTACACATACATCCATTCAAGTCCAAACATTCATACAAACCCAACTATTACACAAGATAAATCGAAAACTCAAACTATACAGGAGATAATCCATCCAGCCACATGAATAAGTACTACAAGCACTTCCTTCGCCTCGAGCCCTGTAGAGGGGAATAAAATAGTTTTGGGGTGAGCTAAAGCTCAGTGAGTAACCGAATAAAACCAGTAATCAAATATCTTTCACAATAATGCATTTCGATGATGTCATGATTCTGAAATCAAATGTACGGATATTTGCTCTGGTGAGCCAGTGAAATCATTGCACTTAAACACCCAACGCTCAAATAGATCCTTGAACGTATAACAGTAAACAGAGAGAGGGAACCCCTTTTTGAGCTCCAGATAAACATGAACATGAACCATAAACGGGGTGGAGACGTTGGTGTCCAGCACAAGACTCCCCAAGAACTCAGTAAAGCCAAAACTTGTCATGAACTCACATGCAAGCACGCATGATATGCAGTCGAGTAAATAATGCAAGAAACATTTCAAAAGTACTTTGGAAACCGTTTAGGGTCACTCACCTCCACGGCTCAGAAATCATCCATCATATATCATTACCTTGTCCGAGTCCAAGCCCTAAATCACATACTCAAAGCAATCATACATACTCAAAGTTCGGACAGTATTTCCCCATAAATGCTTCATTTCCAACCTACAAACAACATCAATTCATCTCATTTCACTAGCCTTTCCATAGGCTCCAAGTCATACAAATACAAAATCAAGCTAACGACATGTGCGGAAAAGGTTTAGCAAAAGACAGATTTGACGTGTTTTTGCGTAACGGATACAATCGAAGCTACGTTTATCGGTGTCGCGCCCCACTTTTCGAATCGATAAGTGTTGTGTGTGTGAAGTGTGGTGTGTGAACGTGTGCAAAGTAAAAGTAAAGGCCATGGGACTTTGGAAAGCGACGATTTGGCCAAAAAAATAGTTTTAAAAAGGGTTTTGAAATGAAAAGTTTGGAGTCGCCACTTGGTAATGGTTTAAGGTGTACCAAGTCACCCAAAAATGAGTTTTAAAGTCAAGTAGTAATAAACCCTTTTTAAAACGACTCCTAGTCTACATAAACCAAAGAAAAAGGTTCGGGAGTCACGTTTGACAAAGGGGAAGGCAAGGATAGAATCCAAGGCACCCCTTTGACCTAGCCAAGGCTAGTTGCGTTGATTTAATCAAAGATTTTCTTGTTTTAACCAAAGAATTTATTACATTTGAGTGCCCTACATGAATGCAAACCCTAGACCTAGGGGAATTGGGGGAAATTTCCCTTCAAAGGTTGAGTGGTGCCAATCACATTAATTGTGAAGCCCAATATCAATCCTTTGAAGAAGTCACGAATAATGCAAGTGGGATGCAAATGAATGGAATGCATGCGTGCAATGTGAGGACATGAGTTTGAAAAAGTAATAAAAGAAAATAAATATGTAAATGAAAGTGTGCACGTGAGTGGGCAATGTACGGTATGTGAAATGATAATATGAAGTGCATGTGTGCAAGTAATGATAAAAGTGTTCGTGTGCAAGCGAAGAAACTCAAGGGTGCACGTGTGCAAAAATGGGAGGAAAAGTGTTCATGTGCAAGTGAGGGTGATAAAAAGGTGCATGTGTGCAAATGAGACAAAAGTGAAAGTGTAATGATAGAGTGGATTGAGAATGCATGAGACTAGGGAATTCATGCATATTGGGTACGGGGAGACCTAAATCGTGACTTGATTTTCCCTTTGATTAGAAGGCGAAACTAGCGTGCTAAGGCTA
>NW_020864257.1:0-57730 GCF_003713205.1 Coffea eugenioides
TTTTCGGATGTCCTGTGCTTCCAAAGCTTTGCGTTCGAAGTGTCGCAACGTTTGTCGGACGTCCGGTGCTCTTGATAATGTGCATCCGATCGAGGTCAGTGAGCTTAGAAGGAATGACTCAATATCTTCGGACGTCCGAGGGTGTAGTTCTTCATGCGTCCGAAGTTACGTAAAGTTTGTCAGATGTCCGATCCAGTCTTCTTGTGCGTCCGATAGTAGCTTCAGCATCCTTTGTGCTTAATCTTTGACCCTGTTTTGCTCCATTTCTGAAGAGGTCTATTTAAAGAACATTAGTAACATCCATTTGTTTTGTAATCATCAAAAGTCATGGACTGAGATAAACACATGACATTTAGACTTGCATTCCATTTAAGAAAAAATTAGAAATAGGTTAGTGCATTCGCTTGATTAGGTTAGGGAGTACCCTTCAAATATGGGAAATGGACGAGTATGGCTTTTTACTCTTAGCATGCTCGTATCTCCTTTATAAAAAGGAAAATTGAGTCACAAATCTTAGTCCCTCTTACCCGTTATGTTGCATTCCTTTTTTTAGGTCACGTATACTTATATATTATAATTTTTCTTTTCGTCGAGTCTCACTCTTTACATATTCGTGACCTCTTCTAAGAATCATTTTGGTCATCACAATTAAAATGATTCACACCAATTACACTTTGAAGAGATATTTCGACCCTCTCGATACCGTTCTAGGTTTAGGTTTTGCATCCATTGTAGAAACATCCCAATGTGATAAGTCTAAAGGTTAGAATAGGAAAATTTTTGACTAAATCTCGCAGCTAACCTTGGCTAAGTTGAAAGGGTGCTTTGGATTTTATCCTTGCCTTCCTTTTCTTCAACCATGACTCCTGAACCCTTTTCTCTTATTTTTCGAAGATTTGGAGTCGACTAAAAAGGGTTTTATCTATTTTTTTTATTTAAAAATTTATTTTTTTGGTGACTTGGTACACCTAAACTCGATACCAAGTGGCGACTCCTATTTTTCCTAAACCCCTTTTTTGGACTTTTATTTTGGGGCAAAATCATCGCATTTTTTAAGTCGCATTTTAGGTCCTTTTTCTTTATTCATTCTCTAAAATTCAAAACTCATTTTCACTTAAAATTAATCAAAAATTCATTTTTATAAACACATAATTTTATTTTTCGAAAAATAGGGCGCGACAAAGTGAAGAGCTCAATCCCGCAGGTCAAGAAACCCAACACCCCTTCAAAAGGCCTTGGTTAGGTGGGGGGATACCCACAACAGGTTATAAAGCAGTTAGGACTCTCCTCCCTAGCCGATGTGGGATCGTTACAATTTCATTCTTGGCTTACCTAGGTCTAAGAAAGGGCATGATTCTATTTACGTGGCTGTCGATAGGTTTTCTAAAATGGCACACTTTATTGCCGGCCATAAGAGTGATGATGCATCTCATGTAACAGACTTATTTTTCAAAGAAGTTGTTAGGTTGCATGGCATTCCTAGAACAATAGTGTCGGATAGAGATGTCAAATTTCTCTCTTATTTTTGGAAAACTTTGTGGTCTAAATTGGGTACTAAATTATTGTTCTCGACCACTAGTCATTCGCAAACCGATGGACAAACCGAGATTGTCAATCGCACTCTCTCTACTTTTTTGCGTACTATCATCAAGTCTAATCTAAAAAATTGGAAAAAGTGTCTACCTCATGTAGAATTTGCATATAATAGAGCTATGCATTCCACTACTCAATATTCTCCATTTGAGATTGTCTTGAATTTGGAAACTTAATTTGACTTGGATTGTTGCCAAAATCTGGTAACATAAATCCTTGTCCAGTTTGGTTTACCACTTGAATCACACTTAGGAAAGCTTCTTAAAATAGCAATTTGCTTTCCAAAAGTGAATCCAAGAATCAATCAAGCTAAACTTCCAAATTCTAGCCAAGTACAATTGGGTGAAGTTATCAAAGCTACTCTTTGGCAAATGGAGCACCTGCAATGGTTCGTGTTCAGAATCAAGTTGAGTTGACGACATGCTTCTTGGATTGCATATATCAAGACATTCCCCGAGTTACTCGTTTGTAAGCAAGCACTCGATTTGAGGACAAATCGTCTTTCAAGAGAAAGGGAATGATGAGAACATAAAGATTTGGTTCCCCTTCAAGTTCAAGGAAATTCGTTTGACGGTTGATGGTGCAATAGGGCTCAAGAATCATTGAAGATCCGAACTTGTGTCATGCTTATTTTGTGACGACCCCACCTCCCTCTGGGGCGTACCCTAGGGTTTAGCGGACCGCCTGCCCAACTCTCGTTAGGACTCACTCACTCACATCAAATAAAATAGGATGCAACCTCAAGAATAAACGAAATAACAGTTCCCAAGTTTGGAACATACAAATACATTCATTTCTATCTCAACCATCCATACAATCCCAAATACATCAAAAGATTTAAGTTCTTAATACATTCAACCCTAATCGAGCAACTAGTGCGAGTACAATTACAAAATTCAAAACAACTAGACTACGCTACTTTGTACACGTCTCACGCCTCGCTTGTATCCCCTGTAAGGAAAATAAAACTAACGGAGTGAGCTAAAACTCAGTGATGTTCCAAATAGCAAATTGACCATTAATTAACAGTGAATGTATCATAATAGTGAAATAGCGAGCATAACAAGTCGAGAAAGTGAGCAATAACACTTCATATGGCCAAACAATAAATATTCAGCATTTCACGTAAAAGGATACAGTTGCTCTTGTAAATTAGCTCCACCGTAGCTTGATCGAGAGGTAGTTGACACTCCGTCAACTTTCAAGTAAGGTAACTAGTCCAGTAGTACACCACTTAACTCCAATCTCCGTCAACCAACCAAACCTCTTTCCGGGTCCGAACTCTACGATAAACACTGGTGGTAATACTCAAACATACCGATTAGTCGAGGAGATAACACTCCACTCGACAACACTAGATACCCATGGTTTGTTATCTAATCGACCAAGCCCTTGCCGGCTCGACTCGATTAACTAACCAGTGGGGTTTGGGTTCCCAAGAAGTCGATGAGATAACATCTCCAATCGATTGAATCAAGATAAAAGTATGGAGACGGGAATGAGAGACACCTCCCACTCGAATAGAGTGTAGTATATACTGCCGCTTAGCACTTACAAATCAAGCATAAGTATATCAAGTCAATTGCAACAATAAACGAGTTCATATCACATTAGGGCAAGTGCGATAAAGTATACCCTTGCCCGACCATACCAATCAAATATCATTCGATCACATGGGTCAAGTATTGAAAACAAGTGTCCAGTTCAATCAGGTATTTGGAAGCACTCACCAAAATGTAGTGCTTTTACAGATCACGCTCAGGTTGTACTCCTGGTTTGGAGTCCAAATCTGCGATAAAACATCGTTCAAGAGCTTTGAAAATCGATCAAAGTTCGAAACTTAAACGTTTCGTTTAACGAGAATCACGTAATTGAAACTTATTTGAAGAATATTTGTAAACTCATGCTCGCTCTTAAAACATTGAAACTTTGAAGTGATTAACCTTTGAAATCTCCGTTTGAGTCGAAGTGACGAGAAAAATGTCTTTCTATTAGTCGTTACTTTCATTTTCCAAGAGTACAAGTTTTTACCGAATTCTAACTTATATACCTCTATGAAAGAAAACGTGAATACCCTAGACGATTCAAGTGAGATTTGTTCCCGAATTCGTACTCAAGTTGCGAGTACCTCTACCTAACCCTGGAGTGTAAATTTGGGTAGCACGCCATTTGTGTTTACCTATTTTTCAGCCATTTATGACTTCATTATTTTTCTCAATTCAGCCCTAAAACACGCACAAGCAATTTTACCAACATAGCCCTTCAATTAGGCTCCAAAATCATCCAGTTACAATACAAGTCTAATAAAACAACCAAAAATCAGTTTTTGAGGACCAAAGCTAAACAATAGATTTGACATCTTATAGCATTTTAGTCACACCTAGAGCTACATTTATCGGATTGGGGTATGCTTTATACCGTTTCAAATCTAAGACAAAGGGTTACAACTTTCATGAAGACAACTCAACCCAGTTCACAATTGATCAAGGTCGAATTTACAGATTATAGAACCAGAATGTCCTTGCCAGTATGGTTGTCAGTACTGGATTCAAATGACAATAACTCAGGCTATGGAATTCCGATTGAGGCGTTTTTAGATGCGTTGGAAAGGTGAAACATAGGGTTAAAAGTTTTGTGTTTTGGCCAAAGGCTGGTTTGATACAGATTAAGGTGAAAAACAAAGCCAAAATTGTGAAATCTCAAAACTGTTCAAAAACTATACATTTGGCAGTCAGGGGTATTTCAGTGATTTCACATGATACAGTGCTCTGATTGAGCTGAAATTTTATAGGAAACTATATAACATCATTTCCTACAACTTTAATGTTTTAACCTAAACCCAATTCAGCCTCCATCATGGCCGAATGAAACTGGTTAGAACAGGGCAGTTCAAGGAATTAATGCTGGAAATTGATGAATTCAAGGTTTACATTCTCATTCATGTCTTAAACTACCATCCCAACTTCCTATCCAACCTTATAAACATCATATGCTATCTAAAAAATAAGAAATACAACTGAACAATTCAAATCCTAACTCAAAAATTCACCATAATCATCAAAACTACTTAAATAACTATCATTAACCAAGAATTGAAGTTGCTATACAAACTTAAACAAGATTAAGGGAAAGAAAATGGAAAAACAGCCTTAATACCTTGCCAAAGATGTTTTCAAGAGAAACCTCAACCTTTCCTTCCAAACTTTTAGCACACCTAGCTTCCCAAGTGCCCAACTAAGAGATTAATCGGTTTAGATTCTTGATTTTCACTCAAACTAAGCTAAGTCCCAAGATGAAAATGAAGTTTTCTTCTCTCTTTTTTCTCCATCAAGGTCTCGGCCACAATGAATCTTAGAAGGTAGAAATGGAGCTCCAAGAAAGGATAAGAAGCTAAGTCTTGGCTTGGATCAAAGATGGTTGGATTCCTTCCAAGTGTCACCACAAGATTAACTCTCAAATTTTTTCTTTTCCCTTGGTTTTTGTAGTCAATAATTTCGGCCAACATGAGCTGATTAAGGGCTGATATTTTTGCACTAATGACAATGATATATTAAGTTAATAAAGTGGTGGTCAAGTGGTGTGTTCAATCGGTAGTGAACAGTACACGTCGGTTCACACCGTTTTTCCTTAACTCGCACGTACTAGGGTTTTCACTTACAATTCACAAACTTATTATTATTACTTCTGACCACACATGTAATATCATCTAAAACTCACTTTTAATCACTAAATTTAATATACACTCCGTACCGATTTCTCACCCTACCGAAAGACGTAAAAACCCTAATTTATGATAACAAGAAAACGAAAAGAAAAACCCTTGTTTCTATGTTTGTTTGCACTTATTGTGGGATGAATGAGTAGTAAGGCTATTATAAAGTAATAAATTCCAAATAAAAGGGAATTTTAAGAAAAAAATAAGGAATTTTACAAGTCCTCACATACTTCTTGTTATTTATTTAATTAAGTTTTCAGCAATAATTATTAGTTAATTAGAGTTAGTCTTGAGTTATTTTTTAGTCCTTAATAAGGGGAATAAAGGTTAAGGTCATGTTGACCATAGTTAAGCTAATTTGAGTTAGTTAATTTCCTATTCTAGTTGAGTTAGAGTTTTAGGAAAGTAGTTAATTGCTTCCAAATTTGTTGAGGAAGTTGTGTCAAGTTTAGAAGCCAAGTCAAATAAGGAAACTTGTATTCTTTCTAATTGAGATTAGAATTTTGAGTCTTGTAAGGTTATAAATAGCCAAACTTATGATATTTTCAGGAGGAAGACAATTATGAATTGAATAAAAATTGAGAGTTTTTCTCTTTCTTGCTCCTTTGGGAACGTCCCTTGATACAAAGTGAGTCATGTCTCCTTTGTTCAAGTTTTGGCTTATCAATTCAAGACCACGTTGAATTGTGGCACCATTCTACCAATACATCTTGGTAATCCGTTAGTTTGTGGGTTGAGATAATATCAAGATTGTTCGCAATCTCGGGGATTAGAGGGGTCTAGGTTGTTCCATCTCTGTATCCATAACCTGATCAAGATAGATCCTTCCGCTGCCTGATCGATTTGGTTTCTTCTCGAGCGGTCCTTGGAGAATCGAGTTCGCATCACTCACCCCATGGTGATGGGCCATTTCAAGTCCTCGAGCGCATTAATGACAATGCCTATAAACTTGACCTACCAGGTGAGTATGGTGTCGGTGCTACATTTAACATTTCTGACTTGAGTCCATTTGCTTTAGGTGACACCCCAGATTTGAGGGTAAATCCTTCTCAAGAGGAGGGGAATGATGCGGTTATCCAAGCTACTACCGAGGGTGTGGTGATACTATCCGGACCAATCATGCGAGCTCGTGCCAAAAGGATGAAGGAACAATTGAATGTCTTGGTACGAGCGATACAAGAGGCTAAAGAAGGTAGCTCAATGTTCGAAGGTAGCTCGGAGTTCGTGGCTTTGCTCCAACTCGAGGATCAAGTCCCGTGAACGAAGCATTTCGACTTACGAGTTAATTCAAGCCTCACATGTTCAAGTCTAGCAAGTTTTGTCATTTGAATTAGTAGAATAAGCAAGTGACTTAAGCAAAGTAGCCTTGCCATTTTTAGTCATTATTTTAGTCATAATTTTAGCTATTATTTTCGGTAATAAAGAGGCTTGTGGGCTGAATTCCAAATTCCTAGTTTTCTTAGGGTTTGAGTTATGTAAAGCTATAAATGGCTGCATACCAACAACAGTAAGCAGATTTTTTACTTCTTGATAATTAAGAGTGATTCTCTTGGCTTCTTGCAAGCACCCTTGAATATCTTAGAAACTTCCAAAGAGTTCATCTTGGCTTATCAAACAAGAATCACACTTGTTTGTGGCGCCGTTCTACCAAATTCCTAGGTTCGTTAATTCATTAAGTCACGGGTTGAAATCGTATCAAGATTGTTCGCAACTTAGAGGGTTAGATTGGGTCTAAAGGGGAATTCTGCAAATTGAAACCAGGAAAATTTCCATCAAGATCGTTGGTTGTGGGGAAGGAATTTCACCATCGTGAAGGAATTCGCATCAAATGGTCAGCAAAAGACAAAGGAAAGTTTCCTTGCAACACACCCTCATGTGTATGCACTCACACTCATGTATCACTCAATTGTTTGAGACAATCTCTCCAAGCAACTCTCTAAGTCTTTGATCTCCTCACTTGAAAAAATCAGAAATTTCTCAAGTGGTTCAATGACATATAACAGATAATTTGCAAAGGGCAGTGACGTTTATGATGCTGTTCACTTGGGCTAAGATGAACATGAATTTGGTAGGTTTTTGATGACTCAAAATTGCGGAAAATTTGCTGGAAAATTTCGAGGTCTGGTGCAAACAAATAAGAGACAAGATTAGGAAGTAACTAGCTTGGACTTGATTAGGAAACTATGACTCTTTTAGTCCAAGACTGATGTGGACTAATTTGAGCTGTCAAGTGTGAGAACTCGGAAATTTACGTGCATATTTCGAATTTATTTCATTATATTTAACTTATCATTAGAAATATTATGTAAAACAAATAAATGGTTAAATTAAATGCATAATTGAATTCCTATTAAATTAAAATTTAGAAAAAAAATAATAATAATGGTAAGGATAAAATATATATATAACAATAATAAAAAAACAAATAATAGAATGGTGTAGAAAAATTTTAGGAACCAAACAAATAAATGATAGACCTATTGCCAATTTGTGTCATTAGAATTTACTCTATGGTTGATTAAGTTACATGACTAATTAATTTTCCTTAAAGCCAAATGTGTGAATTCTACTAGATCAATGTAGGAAAATTCTCCAAGGTACATACAAATTGGAATAAACGAAATTTGGAGTCAATGTATGAGACAATAAAATTACGGACTCGTAGCAAACAAATGAACTAAAACTAAAGGACCAAACCAACCTTAGAGTTTTGGTTAAACTACCATGCAGCCAAGAAACAAGCTATCAGTACTTCATAAAACAAAATCGAGAGAGGAATATACTTGGAGGGATTGGAACCGAATGGAAGCTAGGCAACTATCTGCTATCTAAGCGGTGGAAGGGAGAAAACAAGTAGGAATTGGATTCTAGATCGGGCGGTGAATAACAACTGTTAAGACAGCTGCCCATATATTTACTAAGTGAGGTGATAACCAAAGAGAGAAAGGAGACAGCAGTGGCCAATTAGTTAGGAGGTGGCCGAGTGGAGAAACACATTTTACTTGTTTTCTTACCAACCATACATTAAGAGCAAGACCGAGAAAGACTAAGCCACATTTCTTTCATCTCAATACTCAACCAAGAGGGAGAAAAGGAAACATTTCTGATTCCTCCTTGCTTCTAGTTGTAATCGAGAGAGTAAGGAGGAGAGAGTTAGATAGTTGTTAGCTGCATTCTTCCAGCTGGTAATCTCAGAACCGTGAGCCAAAAGTAAGTACAAAGAGGAGTCTGGTGCAGTTTTGGGAACTGAAGCAGGAAACCGAACGTGCAGTCTGCAATTTTTTTCAAACTATAGGAGATAAGAAAGAGGTAAAGTGACAGCAATAACCTTCATCTCATTTGGTATAACTGACTTCTTAGGTTGCATGTTGAATTTTAGTGAGGAAATGAGTTTTAGCTGAGAATAACGTTGCTAAATGACTGACTAAAAGTGAAAAGAAAAACTAGCAACCGAGAGGAGGGAGCTGGAAATTTCAGCCTGTTATTTATGGGAAAATAATGTTAAGAGTATATGCAAGAGGTTTAGATTTAAGTTACATATGAAATTCAGATGCAAACTCATGAGAAATGGAAAGAGTAAGCTGGAAATGTTTAAAAATAGCTGCTGGAATTCTTTCAACTTCAGCTGAGAGAAGGGAAAGAATCTTACTAGGTTTCCTTATGAACTATGGCTCCAAAATTTTCCTTCAGACTTGATTTGTTGCATAGTATCTTAGCTTTAGCCTGCATGGAAGATTTGTATATAACCAAAGACACTTTTGAAGAGCTTCATGTTATATAACTAGTTGCTGCAAGAATCCCTTTCGATTTGGCCGAGAAGGAAGGCCCGGTTCAGCTATGCTTTTGATTCCTTGGCTATAAACTTTATATTGTTGCTTAACATACTCTGTGGCTTGACAATTACTCTCTGTATGTTAAGTTGGAAGTGAGGAAAATCAAGAAATTGAGGAGGACAACTTTGTATTTAACTTGCCGAACTTTTGAAGGTTGTAATTAGCCGAGGACAGAATTATTTGTGGCTTCTTGGTGGAATAATTTGCTAGAATTACCTGTTATTTGATTCATTTCACGTTGGACAGAATGTGTGTTGTGTGTATAGTATTTTAGGCAAGTAAAAGACGTAAACTCTATTAAAAATTCTGCAGTAATGTTGCTGGAAACTTGCTTAATGGCCGAGAGAGAGAGGGGTTGAAACTCTCATGTGATTTTTGGAAAATTTCATGATACTTGGCTGCAATCTTGAGTAAAACATTGTATACTATCTTCTCCCTGTTTCATGTACATTTTATTGACTTTTAACACTTGAAAAGCTGGTGAATTGGAGCAAATTTAAACAACAAGCAAACTAGAATCTGGTTTAGCTTAAAAAGGAAAGAAATGAAAAGTTCACTAGCCTTAATCTTTAAATTTGGGTTGAAAATAGTTTAACCTTAGTTTAAACACCTCACAAGACCTTAAATTTGGAGTACATGTATATCTCCGTTGTTTGAGTTGATAAATTTGATAAATCTCGAAGAGAAATGTAAGAAAGAATTGCTGGAATTTCACATCTTGTTTGATAAGCTAAGGAACTTGGTTTCTAGTGATTTAAACCTTAAATTGGTGAGATTTTAACGCTTAAAACTTCTCTCCTTACACTTTAGAACTTTAGAACTTATGTTTGGGGCTATTCATAAAATTCCTAATCTTAAAAGTGTGAACCAAATGGGAGTTTTAAGAATACTAGACTGCTTGGATTAGTTGAACTATGTTTAGAGAATCCTAAAACTCTAAATAAACTTATTAGAATTCACATTAAGAATACCTGAATGATTGTAGTTGTATTTTACCTCAGGAATTGAGAGTGATCAAGGGTTTAACCCAGAAAGCGAAGCTTAATCGACCTTTAACGGTGAGTGTTTCCACATTTGTGTGTTTAAATTGCCCATGTGTTAGTTAAGTGATGTTTATGTGATTATGCCAGTGTTTTATTGTAAAGTGTTTTCAATTGTCCCTCACCTTCTAAGTCGGGAGTGTGCTTTATCGCACTCGACTTAGTTGAGTTTGAAGGTTGATAATTGACCAAGTGTTACTGTAAGTGTGCTTGACTGTAAGCCGTGTGTGTACTTTACCACACCGGCTGAACTGGGCCCCAAAACCCTCTGTTCAACGGACTATTCGAGCCGGCAAAGGGCTTGGTCGGGTAGGACGGTAGCTTTGGGTAAGTGTTTCGGTATGCTCGAATATTACCACTGAGTAGCAGATTACTGATATTGATATGGCCATCTAAGTGAGGGAAGTGTTTACTGTTTTGGAGGTTATAAGGAGGAGTTCGGTGGAGTGTGTAGTGCATTAAAGTGGCTCTAATGCGAGCACCGCATCCTTTTAAAAGTGATTGTTCAGTGAAGTGTTCTCTAATCCATTCAGTGAAATGTTTCCTTATTGTTTAATTTTGCTACTTGTTTAAGTGTTTAATTGATTGTTGCTTGTGTGGAACCTCACTGAGCTTTAGCTCAATCTTTTAGCTATGTTTTCCTTACAGGAGTTGGAGATTGAAGAGTGATTGGATTGAATTAGAAAGTTATTTTGGGAAGATCCGTTACTGTGTGTATATATTGTAGTCATGGTTTCTTTTGTATTTTGAGATGGTTGAATCTTTTGTTTTGAGCTTGGTGTGATATTAAGAATGGATGTTTAGAACATGTATTTTGTTTCTTTTATTGGACAAATTTATGTTTAAAGTTGATTGGAGTTGTACTTAAGAGTGAATGTTCAATTGTTCAATGGTAATGTTATCTCTGAAGTTAATCTAAGTGAATGAGCCCTGGCGAGAGCCAGGCAGGCGGTCCGTTAACTTCTAGGGTACTCCAAAACAAGACACTGTTATATGCTGGAATTAGGACTCCAAAACAAGTGTTTCGTGGCCGGACAGAACTGAAAATAAGGTTGGACCCAAGATACAAAGGGAGAAATTTGGAAACCTAGAAAACCTTCTACCTGACAAGGAGTGGCTGGAATTTGGAAACTGGCTTAGTGACCAGATTTGGAAACTCATTATAAGGAACTTCGATTCACTTTTAGGGAAGTAAGAAGTGGTTTCAAGAACTTCCCTGATGAGAACATGAAGATGTTGATACCCTTCAAGTTCAAGGAAATTCGTTTGCTGGTTGATGATGCAATCGGGCTCAAGAATCATTGAACATCCGAACTTGTGTCATGCTTATTTCTTGTTATTTATTTAATTAAGTTTTCAACAATAATTGTTAGTTAATTAGAGTTAGTCTTGAGTTATTTTTAAGTCCTTAATAAGGGAAATAAAGGCTAAGGTCATGTTGATCATAGTTAAGCCAATTTGAGTTAGTTGATTTCCTATTCTAGTCGAGTTACAGTTTTAGGAAAGTAGTTAATTGCTTCCAAATTTGTTTAGGAAATTGCGTCAAGTTTAGAAGCCAAGTCAAATAAGGAAACTTGTATTGTTTCCAATTTAGATTAGATTTTTGGAGTCTTGTAAGGATATAAATAGCCAAACTTATGATATTTTCAGGAGGAAGACAATTATGAATTGAATAAAAATTGAGAATTTTTCTCTTTCTTGTTCCTTTGGGAACGTCTCTTGATACAAAGTGAGTCATGTCTCCTTTGTTCAAGTTTTGACTTATCAATTCAAGACCACGTTGAATTGTGGCGCCATTCTATCAATACATCTTGGTTTGCTAATCCGTTAGCTTATGGGTTGAAATAATATCAAGGTTGTTCGCAATCTCGGGGGTTAGAGGGGTCGAGGTTGTTCTATCTCTGTATCCATAACCTGATCAAGATAGATCCTTCCGCTGCCTGATCGATTCGATTTCTTCTCGAGCGGTCTTTGGAGAATCGAGTGCCGTTTCAGTAGGTATCAGAGCTTCGACTCTTGATCCAGGTTAATATCTTTTTCTTTTCTGATTTTCCTCTTTATTCTTCTACCAAAACCCTTCCCAATTCAATTTTTTTTTTGTCACCTTAGGGTTTGAATTTCCACTGCTTTATTCGTGTCGTTGTTCTAGTTGATTCCTTAGTTCCTTGTTGAGTCTCCAATCGTGTCTCGTTTTGTGTCGCATCTTGTTTGTTTGTCAAAATCTGTTCATAGTAACTTGTATTGAGTCGTCAAAAAAAAATCGATACTGTTCACGGCATTGTAGCTGTACTGTTCATCTGTCGCTATTGTAGCAGTACTGTTCATCGTACTGTTCATCTGAAAATTTTTTTTACATACCTTGTGTTTATTTCTTATTGTTCTTGAGTCTTGTAGTTGGTTTGAGTGTTTCTTGAAATTCTTGGATTGTATTGGTGTGATTCTTGGGAATCTTGAATAAAAAAAATATTTAAAATCTTGTGATTCTTGAAACCCTAGTTCATCTTCTTGAACTTGGAATTGCGGCTATTCTTGTTTCTTGATTTGAATTGAAAAAAAAGAGAGAGAAACTTGATGGAACAACCTCGACCAGGCAATGGAAGGATCTACCTTGATTAGGTTATGGATACAGAGATGGAACAACCTCAACCCCTCTAATCCCCGAGATTGCGAACAATCTTGATATTATGTGACGACTCATAAAATTCCTTATATTTTTCTTAAAATTCCCTTTAATTTGAAATTTATTAGTTTACAATAATTTTAATACACATTCACTTCCCCAATAGCTACAAATAATTATAGAAACAAGGGTTTTCTTTTTACTTTCATTGTTACGATAAATTAGGGTTTTTACGCCTTTTCGTAGTGTGACTATTCGGTACGGAGTGTGGATCAAATTTGGTGATTAAGAGTGAGTTTTAGATGATATTAAGTGTATGATTAGAAGTGATAATAATAAGTTAGTGAATTATAAGTTAAAACCCTAGTATACGCGATTTAAGGAAAATCGGCTTGAACCGACGGGTATCGTTCACTACCAATTGAACACACCATGTGACCACCACTTTCTTAACTTCATCTCATTGTTATTAGTGCATAATATCAGCCCCTTATCAGCTCACTATGGTCAAAATTTTTGACCAATAAAACCAAGGAAAAGAAGAAAAATTCAAGATGAAACCTTGTGGTGACAAGTGGAAGCAATCCAACCATCTTTGACCAAATGCAAGACTAAGCTTCTTAACCTTTCTTGGCCTTCATTCTTCTTCATTTTTCCAGCATGGTGGCTGAACCTTGAGGGAGGAAAACAAGAGAAGAAAGCTTCAATTCCATCTTGAGTTTTAGCCTAGTTTGAGAGAAAATCAAGAAACTAAACCGATTAATCCTTTCTTTGAGCACTTGGGAAGCTTGGGGAGCTAAATTTTTCAAGGAGAGGTGAAGGATATCTCTTGCAAGCCTTTTATTGAGGTATTATGGCTGTTCATCTTCCCCCTTTCCCTTAGTCTTGTTTGAGTTATGTAGTAATTTGTATTCTTGCTTTGTGATGCCTAATCTAAGTGATTTTGATGATTGTAGTGGTGAATTTTGAGTTAGGGTTTTGAATGGTTCACTTATAATTCTTGTTGTTTGGAGGTATATGGTGTATATAATCTTGTATAGGAGGTTGTGGTAGTGGTTTAAGCTAGAAATATGAAGTTTACCCTTTGAATTCACCAAATTCCGGATTGGAGTATTCATGTGACCCTGTTCTGACCGGTTCTGTTTGACCATGATGGGGGCCGAATTAGGCTTAGTACAAAACATGAAAGTTGTAGGAAATGATTTTTTATATCTTCCTGTAAAATTTCATCTCAATCTGAGTACTGTAGCACCTAAAAAGACAAAAATACCCTTGACTGCAATAGGTAGAGCTCTGTGGACAGTTTTGACATTTTATCATTCTGGCCACGTTTTTTCACCCTGATCCGTACTAAATTAGTATTAGCCAAAACATGAAAGTTGTAGTGCTATGTTTTAGCTTTCCAACACCCTTGAAAACGCCTCGATCGGACTTTTGTAGCCTGAGTTATCATCATTTGAATTCAGTACTGACAACCGTACTGACAAGGACATTCTGGTTCTGTAATCTGTACTTTTGACCTAGATAAATTGTGAACCGGATTGAGTGGTCTTCATGAAAGTTGTTTCCCTTTGTCTTACCTTCGTAGAGGTATAAAATTCAATGTAATCCGATAAGCGTAGCTTCGGTTGTGACCAATACGCTAAAAGACGTCAAACCTGTCATTTTGTTCTTTGCCTTAAACCTTATTTCCGCTCACTTTTCTAGCTTGGTTTTGTAATTGAATGACTTTTAGCCTATTGAACGGCTATTGTAATGAGATTATTTGTGTGTGATTTTGGGGGCTGATTGAGGAAAATAATGAAGCCATAAATGGCTGGAAAATAGGTAAATACAAAGGGTGTGCTGCCCAAATTTGTACTCAAGGGATAGGTAGATATACTCGCGACTTAAATAGGGATTTGAGGTCAAGTTGGACTTGGATCGCCTATGGTATTCGAGTTATTTTTTAGTCAGGGTATATAAGCTAAAAGTTTGCCAGAAACTCGTACCCTTGAAAAATGAAAGTAATAATCAATAGAAATACGTTTTTCTCGTTCTTTCGACTCCAATGGGAGTTCTAAAGTTTTAACCGCTTCCTTACCGAAACTAAACGAGCGAGCATAAATTTTTTGGGATTTGATAAGTATCTTGAATACTACTTAAACGAGTTGCATTTACTTGATTTTCTTGAAGCGAAACTCCTATGTTTCGAACTCTAGAGAGTTTTACATTCGTCAATGATATTTTATCGCAGATTTGGACTCCAACCAAGGAGTTGGACCTGAACGTGATTTTTGAAAAGCACTACATTTTGGTGAGTGCTTCCAAATACCTGGTTGAACTAGACACTTGTTGTCAATACTTGATCAATGTAAATACATGATATGTTATTTGTTTGATCGGCCAAGAGTGTACTTTATCGTACTTGTCCTAATATGGTATATACTTGTTTATTGGTGCAATTAACTTGATATACTTGTACTTGAGTTGTAAGTGTGGAGCGGCAGTATTTACCACACTCAATCCGAGTGGGAGGTGCCCCTCATTCCCGTCTCCGTACTTTTATTTTGATTCAATCGATTGGAGATGTTATCTCATCGACATCTTGGGGACCCAAACCCCACTGGCTAGTTAATCGAGTCGAGCCGGCAAGGGCTTGGTCGATTAGATAACGAACCCTGGGTAGTTAGTGATGTCGAGTGGAGTGTTATCTCATCGACTAATCGGTATACTCGAGTATTACCACCAGTGTTTAGTTGGTGTTCGGGCCTGGTAAGGGGGTTGAATGGTGGACGGATTGTAGTTAAGCAAAGTACTACTGGACTGGCTACTTTCCTTGGAAGTTGACGGAGTGTCAACTAATACTTGATCAAGCTCTGGTGAAGCAATGGAAATCTGGCTCCTGAGAGCCATCGGTATCCTTACATCTGGATTGTTATTCGTAGTGTTATTGTTTCTTTTTGAAAAGAATTTTTCACTCATTCATTTTTCACTCGTTCATTTTGAAATTTGCTACTTGAAGTGTATTGTTCACTTTTATGAACTTGTTATGCTCGTTCTTATGCTACGTTGATACTTGTACTTTTAAATAATGGTTAACTTGCTATTTGGAACCTCACTGGGCTTTTAGCTCATTCCACGCCATTTGTTTTCCTTACTGGGGGTACGAGTGAGGCGTGAGACGTGTACAGATTCGCGTAGTCTAGTTGTTTTGAATTTTGAAATTGTACTCGCGCTAGCACCCGACAAGGGTTCTTTAAACTTGAATTGTAAACACTTGAAAGTATCTTGGCGTGTAGAAGCTTTGTATCTGGATTTGAGCATCAATGTATATATTGAGTTGAAGTGGGTGTGTTATTTATTTTCTATGGATGTACGCTATTTTTCTTGAGCTATGAGTGAGTGAGTCCTGGCGAGAGTTGGGTAGGCGACCCGCCAAACCCTGGGGTATGCCCTAGGGGGAGAGGGGCCGTCACATATTATCTCAATCCGAGTGGGAGGTGCCCCTCATTCCCGTCTCCGTACTTTTATTTTGATTCAATCGATTGGAGATGTTATCTCATCGACATCTTGGGGACCCAAACCCCACTGGCTAGTTAATCGAGTCGAGCCGGCAAGGGCTTGGTCGATTAGATAACGAACCCTGGGTAGTTAGTGATGTCGAGTGGAGTGTTATCTCATCGACTAATCGGTATACTCGAGTATTACCACCAGTGTTTAGTTGGTGTTCGGGCCTGGTAAGGGGGTTGAATGGTGGACGGATTGTAGTTAAGCAAAGTACTACTGGACTGGCTACTTTCCTTGGAAGTTGACGGAGTGTCAACTAATACTTGATCAAGCTCTGGTGAAGCAATGGAAATCTGGCTCCTGAGAGCCATCGGTATCCTTACATCTGGATTGTTATTCGTAGTGTTATTGTTTCTTTTTGAAAAGAATTTTTCACTCATTCATTTTTCACTCGTTCATTTTGAAATTTGCTACTTGAAGTGTATTGTTCACTTTTATGAACTTGTTATGCTCGTTCTTATGCTACGTTGATACTTGTACTTTTAAATAATGGTTAACTTGCTATTTGGAACCTCACTGGGCTTTTAGCTCATTCCACGCCATTTGTTTTCCTTACTGGGGGTACGAGTGAGGCGTGAGACGTGTACAGATTCGCGTAGTCTAGTTGTTTTGAATTTTGAAATTGTACTCGCGCTAGCACCCGACAAGGGTTCTTTAAACTTGAATTGTAAACACTTGAAAGTATCTTGGCGTGTAGAAGCTTTGTATCTGGATTTGAGCATCAATGTATATATTGAGTTGAAGTGGGTGTGTTATTTATTTTCTATGGATGTACGCTATTTTTCTTGAGCTATGAGTGAGTGAGTCCTGGCGAGAGTTGGGTAGGCGACCCGCCAAACCCTGGGGTATGCCCTAGGGGGAGAGGGGCCGTCACATATTATCTCAACCCACAAGTTAACGGATTAGCGAACCAGGATGTATTGGTAGAATGGCGCCACAATTCAACGTGGTCTTGAATTGATAAGCCAAAACTTGAACAAAGGAGACATGACTCACTTTGTATCAAGGGACGTTCCCAAAGGAGCAAGAAAGAGAAAAACTCTCAATTTTTATTCAATTCATAATTGTCTTCCTCCTGAAAATATCATAAGTTTGGCTATTTATAGCCTTACAAGACTCAAAAATCTAATCTAAATTAGAAAGAATACAAGTTTCCTTATTTGACTTGGCTTCTAAACTTGACACAACTTCCTAAACAAATTTGGAAGTAATTAACTACTTTCCTAAAACTCTAACTCGACTAGAATAGGAAATTAACTAACTCAAATTGGCTTAACTATGGTCAACATGACCTTAGCCTTTATTCCCCTTATTAAGGACTCAAAAATAACTCAAGACTAACTCTAATTAACTAACAACTATTGCTGAAAACTTAATTAAATAAATAACAAGAAATAAGCATGACACATGTTCGGATCTTCAATGATTCTTGAGCCTGATTGCACCATCAACCGTCAAACGAATTTCCTTGAACTTGAAGGGGATTCAAATCTTCATGTTCTCATCATTCCCTAAGCGGCTTAACCATGTCCAAGTTGGACAAGGTGATGTGACCAGATTTTTGGTAAGTAACAAGCCAAGTCAACTTAGAATTCCACTTGCAAGCTTTTTCTTGAGATTTGATTCGTACTAGATTTTCTTCTTCATCTTTTTTTTAACACGGATCAGATTCCTTTTTTTTTTTCAAGCTTGCCAAATCAAAACACAACAGCCGCAAGATACTTCAAAAAGATCAACTACGGTTCAAGATTTGGAATGTTTTTATTTCAAGATTTCAAGAACCTAATAATACCCCAAGAACTTCAAGTTTTATTGCTGGAATTTAGTCCAAGAGCTCAAGAAATTCAAGATTTGTCCAGAATTCAAGAGTTTTCGAATGTTTTTCCTAAGAAACAACAAGGTCAGCCATGGTTTCAACAAAACCCTAGTAACCAGCCATGGATTTGTCTAATAGGTAAGGACCAGATTTTTTTTTTGTTTATTTTTTGACTCTTGACAACACAAGACTCAAACAATATGACAAGACACAAATCAAGACCAGATATGACACAAACGATAGAAACAATATACAGACAGCAAGGGTAAAATGCAAACAACAAGACGATACTACAAATCCTAGCGACTCTACTAGATGAAGCACGGACAAATAGATTTGAAAAACACAAAAACTTATGATGGAGGACACAAGAAAAAAGATATACTTGATACTGTCAACTAGCTCTAATGCCAGGTGATACGAACCCACCACGAATGGCATGAACTCGTATCCCACAAAGCCCTGGATCTAGACGAACAACCAAGTTGGAGTTGTGGAAACTCTTGACTCTTCTAACATGTGAAGTTGTGAACCTTGAATTTAATCTCAACCCACAACTTTACAAGATAGTGAACCACGGTGTTTGGTAGATGATGCCACAACTAATTATGGTTTATTGGTTGATAAGTCGATGAACACTCAAGAACAATTCTCAAGTGTTCAAATGAAGATCTCTTGGACAAGAGAGTTGGAAAACACAAGATTTTGGCTGAAAATTTCGTTCTAAATAATCTGTCCAATATCGTGACTTTAAGGCTATATTTATAGCCTCTTATAAACACAAGAAACCTACTCAAGTTTGTAAACGTTGTCAACTAGCTCCTAAAAATCCTAAATCAGCTATGGTCTTGGTCAACATGACCTAGACTTTATTTCTTAATGTAAATGACTAACTTAGCTCTTAAACTTACTCCTACTTAATGACTAACATGCTGGAAATTAACTAAACAAGACGCCATAGAGAATTTGATGAAAAATAGCCTCGTGCGAAATCTTCATGGACTAGAGTAGGGAAAATCCGGATCATATCATAACTAATTTATTTTGACCTGATCAAGATGTGCTGATTGTTTAGACCTTAATTACATAATAATCTTGAATGCGTATGGATAGTTTAGTTTATGTTTATTGACTTTAAATTATCATTGTATCTACATGTAGTAGCTAGAGTTTATTAACATATAGACAAAAGCCACTTGGGGCACTATCACTTGTTTCATCATCCATTACTTGCTCTTTTGCACGTGATGTGACGCCCTGAAAAGTACGAGTATGAGAACCCGAAAAATTTTCTAATTTTCTAGGGTTATTTTATTTAATCGCCCGCCTTTTCTACATTTTCTTTATTAGAAAATTCCCCAGATAAAGTTTATGAGCAAAGATAGTTTTAAAATAATTTTTCTAGTATCGGTTAGTTTTTGAGAAATTAAGAGTGTATTTTGAACGTGGGACCCGCAAGTGCGGTAAATGCATTATAATTTGGACAACTTGTTGGAATTTTGTATTAAGTGATATTATTTTACAAAGTGTTAAGATATTTGTATTGGAGAGACAAAAAGATAAGTTTTAAACCTAAAGGTGACAAGTGTCACCATCTAATTTAATCTTGGACTTTGACCATTTGACTTTACCTTTACCTTTACCAAATAAATACAAAAAATTGATCAAAATAAGCTTCATTTTGCAAGCTTCTTGGCCGAATGTTCTTGCTCAAGAAAGAAAGAAAAGCTCTCAATTTCTTCCTTCTATTTCTTGCTCAATCTTCAAATCCAACCAATAAAACTCCAAATCATTCCATAAAATCTCTTTGCTAAGTGGTCTTGAGTTGTTTTGTGGAGTTGTTTGGAAAGCTAAGGTGATTTGTTGATCTATCTCTTGTATGGCTAAGGTAAGTTGTGAAGAACCACTCTCCTCCCTTAATTGATGTTCAATTCATGATTGGTGGTTGTATAAGATGCACTTTTATGGATTATATCTTGATTTTGGTTGAATTGGTGAAGTTTTATAATTTTTGGGGATTTTTCTGTTTTCATATGGATATGATTATGGGGTCATGTATGATAATTGGAAATGATGTTTAATGACTCTAGGAGGTGGAAAATGTGATTAATTACAATCAATTTCTGTTTTGGAAGGAAAAGTGGAAAACTAGGTTTCAATGTTCTTCATTCTGCCCGAATTTTTAGCTCCTAGTTAGAGGCCGAATTGTCCTTGGCTTAAAACATGAAAGTTGTAGGGAATGAAAACATGAAAGTTGTAGGGAATGATATTTTAGAGGTGCCTACAAAATTTCAGGTCAATCGGAGTAGTGTAGAATGAGAAAAGTCGAAATTACTGTTGCTGTTCTGGTTTTACCCGAATGTAAGAATTGCGTCTGTAATTGGTTGTTTTGGCTGGAATTGCTTCCGAATTGGTTGTTGAGGCCTTCTGATGAAATTTATCCCTGTTTCTTAGCTTTCAGCTGGTTTTGGAATTTCTGGATTTGGACTTGGATAGCCTGCTTTATGATGTTTCCGCTAGAATGCGTTCTGTGAATCTGTTTTTGTGATTCTGGTATGGTATCTTGCATTTTTGACCTGGTTACACTCGAAACTGGGTTGAGTGACCTTCTTCAATGTTGTAACCCTATCTCTTAGCTTCGAAATGGTGTATCTTGCACCTTCATCCGACAATCGTACCGCCTTTGGTACCATTACCGCAAAATGACGTCAAAACTATTTTTCTGGTTTTGAGCTTAACTTTCATTTCCGGACTTTTCCCTAGCTTGACTTGCACTAGTACTACTTGGAGCTTGCTGAATGGCTATTGGATGAACTTGTTGTTGTGTGTGTACCTTTGGGTTTGAATGAGAAAAATCATGAAGCCATGATGGCTGGAAAAGTTAGCAAATTCAGGGGAAGTGCTGTCCGAACTTTGAAGGGATTTGTTTGCATTGAGTTTGTGATCTAAGACTTAGATTTGAGCAAGGCAATGTTATATGCTGGATGATTTCTGAGCCGTGGAGGTGAGTGACCCCAAACTATTGTTAAAGCTTCTTATGAAATGTTTCTTGCATTATTTACTCGACTGCATATCATGCGTGCTTGCATGTGAGTTCATGACATGTTTTGGCTTGAAATGAGTACTTGGGGAGTCTTGTGCTGAACACCAACGTCTCCTCCGTTTGTTTATGTTCATGTTTATCTGGAGCTCAAGAAGGGGCTCCCTCTTCATGTTAATGTTAATGTTAAATGATCTATTTGAGCGTTGGGTGGTCAAGTACTATGATTTCACTGGCTCACGAGAGCACTAAACGAACATTTGATCTCTGAATCATGACATCATCGAAATGATCGAAATGCAACATTGTGAAATATATTTGATTTCTGATTTTACTGGTTACTCGCTGAGCTTCTAGCTCACCTCAAAAATATTTTATTCCCCTCCACAGGGCTCGTGGCGAAGGAAACGTTTGTATTAAAGTTCTCCGTGTGAATGGTTGGTATCAAGGATCAGAGTGGCGCAGTGGAAGCATGGACGCTTCGCTTTTGATATGTAATTATTTATTGGAGAATTTGATGTAATATTTGAGTTTTATCTTGTAATCTGTTTGAGGACTGTAGTGAACGACTGAGTCCCGGTGAGAGCTGGGCAGGCGGCCCGCCGAACCCTCTGGTTCGCCTTAGGGGGAGGTGGGGCTGTCACAGTTGGTATCAGAGCTTAGGCTTCAGATCTCTGTAGTGTATCCTAGGCTTGAAGTTTAGGATGCCGGACTGTGGGTTTGATTTGACTCTTAGTGTTTACTTGGAATGCTTGACTGATTTTTGCGGGATGTCTTGACTTGATTGGTACAAGAGGGAATGTCGAGGACGACATTCTTTTAAGGAGGGGAGTTTGTGACGCCCTGAAAAGTACGAGTGTGAGAACCCAAAAAATTTTCTAATTTTCTAGGGTTATTTTATTTAATCGCCCGCCTTTTCTACATTTTCTTTATTAGAAAATTCCCCAGATAAAGTTTATGAGCAAAGATAGTTTTAAAATAATTTTTCTAGTATCGGTTAGTTTTTGAGAAATTAAGAGTGTATTTTTAACGTGGGACCCGCAAGTGCGGTAAATGCATTATAATTTGGACAACTTGTTGGAATTTTGTATTAAGTGATATTATTTTACAAAGTGTTAAGATATTTGTATTGGAGAGACAAAAAGATAAGTTTTAAAGCTAAAGGTGACAAGTGTCACCATCTAATTTAATCTTGGACTTTGACCATTTGACTTTACCTTTACCTTTACCAAATAAATACAAAAAATTGATCAAAATAAGCTTCATTTTGCAAGTTTCTTGGCCGAATGTTCTTGCTCAAGAAAGAAAGAAAAGCTCTCAATTTCTTCCTTCTATTTCTTGCTCAATCTTCAAATCCAACCAATAAAACTCCAAATCATTCCATAAAATCTCTTTGCTAAGTGGTCTTGAGTTGTTTTGTGGAGTTGTTTGGAAAGCTAAGGTGATTTGTTGATCTATCTCTTGTATGGCTAAGGTAAGTTGTGAAGAACCACTCTCCTCCCTTAATTGATGTTCAATTCATGATTGGTGGTGGTATAAGATGCACTTTTATGGATTATATCTTGATTTTGGTTGAATTGGTGAAGTTTTATAATTTTTGGGGATTTTTCTGTTTTCATATGGATATGATTATGGGGTCATGTATGATAATTGGAAATGATGTTTAATGACTCTAGGAGGTGGAAAATGTGATTAATTACAATCAATTTCTGTTTTGGAAGGAAAAGTGGAAAACTAGGTTTCAATGTTCTTCATTCTGCCCGAATTTTTAGCTCCTAGTTAGAGGCCGAATTGTCCTTGGCTTAAAACATGAAAGTTGTAGGGAATGATATTTTAGAGGTGCCTACAAAATTTCAGGTCAATCGCAATAGTGTAGAATGAGAAAAGTCGAAATTACTGTTGCTGTTCTGGTTTTACCCGAATGTAAGAATTGCGTCTGTAATTGGCTGTTTTGGCTGGAATTGCTTCCGAATTGGTTGTTGAGGCCTTCTGATGAAATTTATCCCTGTTTCTTAGCTTTCAGCTGGTTTTGGAATTTCTGGATTTGGACTTGGATAGCCTGCTTTATGATGTTTCCGCTAGAATGCGTTCTGTGAATCTGTTTTTGTGATTCTGGTATGGTATCTTGCATTTTTGACCTGGTTACACTCGAAACTGGGTTGAGTGACCTTCTTCAATGTTGTAACCCTATCTCTTAGCTTCGAAATGGTGTATCTTGCACCTTCATCCGACAATCGTACCGCCTTTGGTACCATTACCGCAAAATGACGTCAAAACTATTTTTCTGGTTTTGAGCTTAACTTTCATTTCCGGACTTTTCCCTAGCTTGACTTGCACTAGTACTACTTGGAGCTTGCTGAATGGCTATTGGATGAACTTGTTGTTGTGTGTGTACCTTTGGGTTTGAATGAGAAAAATCATGAAGCCATGATGGCTGGAAAAGTTAGCAAATTCAAGGGAAGTGCTGTCCGAACTTTGAAGGGATTTGTTTGCATTGAGTTTGTGATCTAAGACTTAGATTTGAGCAAGGCAATGTTATATGCTGGATGATTTCTGAGCCGTGGAGGTGAGTGACCCCAAACTATTGTTAAAGCTTCTTATGAAATGTTTCTTGCATTATTTACTCGACTGCATATCATGCGTGCTTGCATGTGAGTTCATGACATGTTTTGGCTTGAAATGAGTACTTGGGGAGTCTTGTGCTGAACACCAACGTCTCCTCCGTTTGTTTATGTTCATGTTTATCTGGAGCTAAAGAAGGGGCTCCCTCTTCATGTTAATGTTAATGTTAAATGATCTATTTGAGCGTTGGGTGTTCAAGTACTATGATTTCACTGGCTCACGAGAGCACTAAACGAACATTTGATCTCTGAATCATGACATCCTCGAAATGATCGAAATGCAACATTGTGAAATATATTTGATTTCTGATTTTACTGGTTACTCGCTGAGTTTCTTGCTCACCCCAAAAATATTTTATTCCCCTCCACAGGGCTCGTGGCAAAGGAAACGTTTGTATTAAAGTTCTCCGTGTGAATGGTTGGTATCAAGGATCAGAGTGGCGCAGTGGAAGCATGGACGCTTCGCTTTTGATATGTAATTATTTATTGGAGAATTTGATGTAATATTTGAGTTTTATCTTGTAATCTGTTTGAGGACTGTAGTGAACGACTGAGTCCCTCTGGTTCGCCTTAGGGGGAGGTGGGGCTGTCACACGTGACCTCAAATGTAGTCCTCTAGCTATACATTTTAACCCTAATTTTTTTTCTTTTATTATTATTGCATCTCCTAACTCCCACACTTAAGTACTATCTCCATATCATTGCTGGACACAAACTAATTCATCGTTTTCTCTGTCGGTCATCCTCAAATCCTACACTAATAAATAGTTGGCAAATACAACAACCTATTACTTATCATTCTTCTCTTTAAAGTGCTCTATTAGTGAGGTTCAAGACATCAGCTAATTAATTAACCATTCACTCACAAAAACTCCAACCTATAACTAATTCCACTGACAAATTGTCATTGTCAAACTTTTGTCTGAAGCTTTTAGGTTGTACGGTGTTACCTATGACTTGGAGTTACGTTTTTAACTCTTCCTACCTTGTATTGTTATGATGAATGAGTTACAATGGTAACTTCTTCTATGGAAATGATGTCAAGTGGATGAAGTCTGTCATCAAATTTTGAGAGCTCACTCTTATACTTTTTGGCTTCTATACTATTTATTGGTGATAAAAAGGGCTATAGCAAAAAGTTGTTTTGGGTGGCAATGTTAATTATCAGTAGTCGTTCTTTCCTTTCATTTTGAATGTTTTTTACTTTTCCATTGTTGCTCATTTTCACCTTGTGGTCTTATTTTTCTCCCCCAATTCCACTGCTCTTTAATACTTCTTTCACTACTATTGCCTTTTATTACCCTTGCTTTTCATTATTAGCTTAGTTTTCTTTTGTACTATTACTTATAAACCAGCTCTCTAATGATAATAATTGTTCAGTGTTGGCTCATGCACATTTTTTGCTCTTGGTATGCTTCTTCTTCCATTTTGTTGCTCTATTCAAATTTGATATTTGATTCTACTCTGACACTTGTTAAAATGTCCAAGGATTTATTGTCTTCTCTTAGTTTAGATTCATTTAATTTTTATAGTTATTGTGCCTTTAGTAAGCTTTCTTGAACCATTTGTCCATTTTCACCCTAACTCACCATTTTTTTATAGTTTATTTCCTTACTATGCCGTGTTTTCTTTTCCTAGTATGTGAGGACCCGTAAATTTTCTTTATTTCATAATATTTTATTTTATTTTCTCGCATGCATTTTCTTCATTATACCCTATTATATTGATTTTACAGAGATTTTTATAAGTGAGTATAGGTTTTAAATCATTTTCATAGTATAAGTTAGTTCATGATAAGTTTGAAGTGCGTTGTAGATGTGGGACCCACTAGTGCGCTAAGTGCGATAAATTTTGGCGATAAATTGAGGTTTTGTATTAAGGGGTATTATTTTACAAGGTGTTAGGAGATAATTAGAGGATAGTTATCTAGGTTAAGCTTGGTAGACAAAGAGATAAGCATAAACTTAAGAAAGGCCAAGTGTCATGACACCATTGGATGGGGACTTTGACCAAATTTCTTTACCTTTACTAAAATCAAATTTTGACCAAATTTTTCTTCATTTTTCACCTTGCTTGGCCGAAATTCTTGAGGGAGAGAAGAGAGGAAATACTTTATCTTGCAGTCCAATTTCTTGGTTCAATCTTGAGTTTTAACCGGTAGTTTTGGAAACTATACCATATACAAGTGCTTATTAAGGAGGAACAAAGGTTTTGGTGGAGTGATTCTTGTAGAAGAAAACCTAAGCTATCATCTTTCCTCTAGTTTCAAGGTAAATTCCCTAGAAATTTCCTTTTACACTTAATAATTGTCAATTAGTGGATTGGAGAGGTTAAATATGTAGTTTTGTGGATAAGTTTATGGTTTGAAGTAGGGGTATGGTGAATTTCAGTTTTTATAGTAAATTTTCTATCCCCATATGATGATTGATGTTTAGCCATGATTTGGTAGTTGTCATGAGTAATTTTGAGCTTGAAAATGCTAGTTTTGCTTGTCTCCGAAGAATTTCAGCTAGAGTGCATAAATTTCAGTTTTAGGGTTTCAAATCTGCCCTGTTTTTACACTGTATGTTCGACCATGTTAAAGGCTGAATCTGTGAGGACCCGTAAATTTTCTTTATCTCATAATATTTTATTTATTTTTCTTGCATGCATTTTCTTCATTAAACCCTATTATATTATTTTTTCCGAGATTTTACAAGTTAATATAGTTTTTAAATCATTTTTCTAGTATAAGTTAGTTCATGAGAAATAAAGAGTGTATACCGAATGTGGGACCCACTAGTGCGGTAAGTTCGATAAAATTCGGCCAATTAGGTTAAGTTGTGTATACCGGGTTTAATTTATCAGGTGTTAAGAGATAATTAGAAGTTACCTAGATGGATTATCATTGGAGAGACAAAAGGATAGAGTTGCATTAAATAAGGGTGACAAGTGTCACCTTGTGATTTTATCTTGACTTTGACTACTATTCATTTACTTTACCAATTAACCAAATTGACCCAAAATCATCCTCATTTGCAAGCTTCTTTGGCCGGCCATCTCAAGAGGAAAAGAAAAGAAAACTCTCACCTTTCTTGCTTTCAATCTTGCTCAACCTAGCAAATCAACCGATTAAACTTGGAATTCCTCCATAAAAACCTTTAGTTTAGTGATAGTGAGGTTGGTTGTGAAGTGGTTTGGAAGAAAGTGGTACTAAGTTGGCTCCTTTCTTGAATTGGTAAGGTGAGTAGCTAAGGAACCTCCCTTTTGTTCTCAATAATGTTTAATTAGTGATTTGTGGTAGTCAAAGATGTGATTTTGTGGAAGATTTCTTGACTTTTGGTAGAGATTGGTGAATTTTCATAATTATTCATGATTTTTCTATTTTTATATGTTTAATATGGGTTGGCCATGGTTGATGGTTTGGAATGGTCTAGAATGGACTCTTAGTGCGTAAATTGTAGCTAATTACGGAAAATTTTCACTTTGTGCGGAAAATTTCAGATTAGGGTTTCAGTTCTGCCCGGTACTGTTTGGATAGGAAGAAGGCCGAATTAGCCTTAGGTTAAAACATAAAGTTGTAGGAAATGATGTTTTATAGCTGCCTGCAAAATTTCAGCTCAATCGGAGCACCGTAGCATGTGAAATGACTGAAATACCCTTGACTGCCCATAAGCCCTATTTTCGCTAAATATATTTTAATCGAATGTTTTGTTTGATTTGTAAAGTTACCAATGTGTAAATATACAAGCGTTTCCTTATGTTTACATGGTACATTTACTTGGAAATGTATACTCTCTCATGTTAGTTAAAGTATATTTGTATTTGGTTGAGTTTTGGACGAGTACGGAATTTGAACGAGGAAAGAAGAAAAAATTTTTGCTGGGAACTGGTCACCGAATCCGGCCGAGTATCCGGCCAGTTCTTGGCCGAATATCAGGCTAGATTTGCAAGGCAGTTTGAAAAAAAATTGGGTTCAGCTACGGCCTCCAATCCGGCCGGATTGTGATGTGGCGGTTACTATTCATTTTCAGTTTCGTTTTGGTTTTTCGTTTTCCTTTTCGTTGAAGTGTTTAATCGATGTTCCATTTTACCGTATGATTTGGTAAGTTATATTTGAGTTTGGTGGTTTTCAATTGTTCGTTTTCTTAGGGTAGGGTTTGTGTGTGATTCGACTTCGTAGTCCTGGCGAGAGCTGGGCAGGCAGTCCGCTAAACCCTTTGGTTAGCCTTAGGGGGAGGTGGGGCTGTCACAGTTGGTATCAGAGCCACTTCGCGCGGTCTCTGCATGGAGTGAGCTTGGGCCAAGTAGTGTTATGGTCCTACTTTGTGAATGTGTTTAAAGGATTAAGTGTTTTCTTGGGTGTAAGTTATGAACCGTGCATGTTAGAAGTGTAAAAATCTCTATCATGGAACTTGAGGAAGATAGATATGTATGTCGGGTAGGAATCTTTAATATGGATGATTTACGCTTGGGACCGACGGGCTCGAGTTGTGAATTATCTTATTTGGGATTCTTGTACCCGACTACTACAGAGATGAGAGCCTAGGTTAGAAGAGACTTAGGCGAACTAGAAATGTGATTCTATGGAACTTTGTGTGATTTGTTCGGGTGTCCTTAAGTATGATTAACCTTGATTAAGATATAAATTGTTTATTTCTCGTAGATTATGGATGGAGCCCTAGAGAGGGAAAGCTTTTCGTTAATTGCTTTTATACCTTTGGCCTAGTTGGTATATAGTATCTTTGATGACCTTGATACTTTCATGGGATTCCTTTTGCTTGTATCTAATCGACTGCTATCGTGTGATTTGTTTGATAAAGTGTTAGGTATATATGTTTTGATCTGTGTGTACCTTTTGTTACTTACTTATGCATATAATTATCTTTAATGTTATTTTCACCCTTCGACCCTAGAATGGTTAATCCAATGGAGGGTACCCGTCGTGGACAACCTTCGACTGAAAGGGGTAATCGGGAACCCACGCCTGAACCAAACCCTGAGCCTAGAATTGACCCTAATGCCCAAGTAGCCGCTGCTATCCAGCGTATGACTGATCTGCTAGCCCATGTAGTGAAACACCAGGGCCAAAACCCTAATCCTCAACCTGGAAACCCTGGTAACAATGTAGAGGGCGAGGATAGAGCCCTCGAGAGATTTCAAAAGTTCTCCCCACCGAAATTCCTTGGAGGGCCCGATCCAGATGTGGTCGAAAGATGGTTGGAGAAAATGATAGACATATTTGTAGCTTTACACTATACCAAGGAGAGGCAGGTCACGTTTGTTGTCTTCCAACTGGAGGGAGCCGCCCGTTCTTGGTGGAACGTAAGTCGAACGAAATGGGAAAGAGAACAAATCCCGAGGACGTAGGTGAACTTCATGAGGGAATTCAACGCCAAGTTTTTCCCTCATCTAATCCAAGAAAGGAAGGAAGAGGAATTCATTTGGCTTCGCCAAGGAACTCAGACCGTAGCCGAGTATGAGAGTCAATTTACTCGGTTATCTAAATTTGCGCCCGAACTGATTGTAAACGAACAAAGACGGATAAGGCGTTTTATCCAGGGACTAAATGTTGAGATTCAGAAGGACCTGGCTGTAGCCCAACTTAGTGCCTTTAGTGATGCTGTGGAGAAGGCCCAGCGAGTGGAAACTGCGAGGTTACAAGTTGGAAATTTCCAAGTCAAGAAAAGGGGATTTCCTGGAAGTAGCTCAGAACAAGAGGATAAAAGTACGCCCCCTAAGAGTGGAAAGGGAAACGTGGGAGTACGACTACCGGGGGTGTCAAGTGGTGCCTCACAGGGAGGATCGGTTTCTGCTACTCGTGGTCCCTGTGGATATTGCAGAGGGCCAAATCACACGGAGGCGAATTGTTGGAAGAAAGAGGGAAAATGCCTGCTGTGAAGACTCGTAAAAATTCTTATTTTTAAACCTCTATTTTTGGCTCAATTAATTATTAATTTGGATATTTGCCCTGAATATTATTTTTTACCCATATTAGACCTAAATACATGGAATTATAGCTTCATTATATTTTTAAAGTGACTTGTTTCAAAAATCAATTTTTGGGAGCTCGTTTAATGAAAATAGTGAAAACGTGTTTGGAAATCTTAACCGATTGAGAGTACAATAAACTTGGAACTCGGGGACATGTACATTATTCCTAAAATAGGTATTTTTATGTTTAAGAGTTCAAATGTTAGTTAGTTATATTATCGTTATAAGAATTTTTTGGAAGTTTCACTTTATTGCGCTTAAATTGGAAGTATGCGTCTTTACGCGCGCGATTAATTGGAGACTTTAGACCTTCATTTTATACCTTTAAGAGTGAATAATAATAGTATGAATATAAGTGCATTGGAGGTTTAGTGCACTGGTGAAATAAACTCGAGAGGAATCGAGCACGAAACGCGCGCGTATGCGCACTATTGAAGAGTTGACTTTAGAGTGAATTATAGCCACACATTAAAGCTTCTTTTGGAAGCCTCATTTAGATCAAAATTCCCTCTCTCTTCTTCCCTAAGACAGCCGGCCATTGAGCTTGCAAAACAACACCAAAGTTCTCCAAATATCTTCACAAAATCTTCATCAATCTTCATCCAATTCACATCAATTTTCATCCACGCTTGGCTCATTACTTGGAGAGTTTATCTAGCTAAGAAAAGGAGCTACTTTCCACGGTTTTTCTTGGACAAGAGAGGACCGAAAATTCTACTTTGGAACATCAAACCAAGTAAGTGATGATCAAACCTTGGAAACTTGATTTATGGAAGTTATCTGACACATTTAAGCTCATGCATGCACATGGGTAGCTTGTTTATGATAGAAAAATGGTTGTGTGGGCTCTATGAACTCCCACTTTGGTTTGAGGGACTGATTTGGTGATTGATGGTGATATTAATGTTGGTTTAGTGTTTAAATTAGTGGAATAATGTTAGATTGTTGATAGAAACTCAAAGATGGTGCAATGACCAAAAGTGACAATTTTGCCCCTGTTATGTTCATGCACTTTGATGCAAAATTTTGAGGTTCCAATGGATTTTTTATGTTGTTTACATGTTATAGTGAGTGTGTAAAAGTTTCATTGAAAAATAACTTGATTTGGTCACCCAAATGTTGGAATTACGAAAGCTTAGAAAACTGGAAAATGTTCCCGTCACTGCTCTGGCAGTCGTCTTGTTTTGGCTATAATTCATCGCTCCGATGTCAGAATCGAGTGCCATTTGTGGCACTGGAAACTAGACATTCCCATATTTCCGTTGGTATAAAATGTACATCCTGGTTCCACTTGAGCAAGCCAAACCATTCATTTAAAAATTGCTGTCCTGTTTCGTTGTTTCCTGGAAGGCAGCACATGAGCTATAACTTGATGCTCACGAATGAGCTGGTTATGGACAGATTTTGAAAACGGTTTCTTCTGATAAAATATAGCCTTATGAATATACTTTCGAATGCCATCAACCATGCTCAATTCCGAGTTGAATTGAGTGATTTGTGGCTGAAATCCCAAACTGACTCAGAGATTTCAAACCCTCTTATGGCTAGTTCAAGTCTTAATCGATATTGGGACTTCTTCCTTCGAAATTTTTGGTGTTAATCACCTACCAAATGTATCTTGGACTTATCTTAGACATTATCTACTAAAATGAACCATGTTTGAGGTGTTTTATTGGCCAAACGTTTTGAAAACGGAAAAACGGAAGTCCAAGGCAGATTTGCCGAGGAACTTCTTGAGACTTTAGTGGTTTCGTTAACCAACTTTCCGTACATATTTTTCTATGAAAATTGGTAGAGGAATAGTCCTTATATGGTAGTATTATACTACTAAATTTGGTGCCATTCCGAGTCCGTTACACTGCTCAACTAAACTTCCAAAGTTCATGATTCGAGTTTGGAAAATCCTTGATTAACAAGGAAACTTTAGTAACTTTGAGCTACCATTTCTTGGTGCTCAAATCTCCACATTTTGTTCTGTTTATTTTGTTTTAAACTTGGATTGAAACTCTAATGGAGTTACAAATTTCAGAGGCTAGTTCAAATCAAGTGAATTTTTCCAAATTTTCAAAGTTGGCCAAAATCCAACCTAAACCTGCCTTAAGTGCCCCAAAACAGCAACTTTGAGCTAATTTTTGAATACTTTCCGTTTGGAATCATGGGAAAGTTTATTCTAGGAACTTTTATTACTTTGGAAGAGGATTCCAACGATACCAATTTTTCCAATTTTGGACGTGTAAAGAGTGAGATACGATTTTTCAAAAATCTCGTATCAAAACTGAAATTTCCGAATCTTAAGGAAATGGAGTTTTTCGAATTCTCCTTATTCCTTCAATATTACTTGAACGTTTTATACTTGATTTCAAAGACGAAAACTTGATTTCTTTTGTACTTTAAAACCCTACTTTTGAGCCTTAATTCGCGAGTAATTTAGGCTCATTTTAGTGAAATTTCTTAGGATTGTACAAGCGTGCAATCTTTCTCGATAATTGGGGTTTATAAGTGATTGTTTACTATTAATTGCTCAGGCTCACATGAGGACCTTCAAGAGGATTGATATAGGCAACCCTAGGGGAAGACCCTCCTAGAACCTCCCAACCTTGTAATTATCAGAGTTGGATCTTTTCTCCCAACAGAAATTGAACTCGATTGTTCTCATGAACTCAAGACCTCTGACACACAAAGGTAATCAGCAACCTTAAGCAAATAAGGATGGATGAAGCGACACCACGATTAGGGAACAAGCTAATCGATAAAGCCTGATTTGAATCCTAAGCTATGAACTCAAGAATTCAAGAGTAAGTTCGGTTAAGAACTTGAAGGAAAATTCCTCACGATTTCTGGTTGTAATAATCTCCCCTTTACTCATACAAGAGGTGCCTTTTTATAGGCTAAAACTAGGGCAAAATCCGGTCCACATAAACCTGGAAGAGATTCGGTCCGCATAAAAGAGCTTAAAGAGCCAGCTCTTTAAGGCTTTCCGGTAAGGCCCAATAAGTAATAAAATACTAAACGCCTAACAACTACTAAACTAGACAGTCTTAAAACAACTACCAACTAAGCTAACAAGTATGAGATCATTCCTTCGCTTCAAACGTACAAGTGAACAAAGTAACTTCATGGTCTATCGAATCTTCAAACCTAGCTTGCCCCTTGCTTGTATGGTGAATGATCAAGGCTCGTAAAGCTTCCTTCACCTTCTTGGTTCTTGATCTTGTCATCGGACCACCAATGTTGATCAAAGGGTCCTTGACCCAAGGTTGGAGTTGTTGTGCGCCCGTATCCTTATCATTCCCTCCCCCTTCGAAAGGATTCGTCCCCGAATCTTCAAAGTCTGTATCAAAGTCAAAAGGGGATAGGTCAGACACATTAAAAGATGCGCTTATGCCATACTCACTTGGAAGTTCCAATTTGTAGGCATTGTCGTTGATCCTCTCTAGTACACGAAAATGTCCATCTCCTCTTGGATGTAACTTGGTCCGTCGAGATGCAGGAAACCTTTCCTTCCGCATGTGCACCCAGACCCAATCTGTGAGGACTCGCAAAAACTATTATTTTATGCCCAATTTATGGCTTAATAAATTATTTAATTGGATTTTATTTCCAAGGAATATTTTCTAGTCTTATTAGACCTAAATACATGGTAATGTAACTTCGTTATATTTTAAAATGATTCGTTTCAAAAATTAATTTCCTAGAGCGCGTTTCGTAAAAATAGTGAATAGTGCTTGGAGATTTTATCCGCGTAGTAGCACAATAAGCTTGGAATATTGGAGACTTGTACTATGGTCCTAAAATAGGTAATTTTATGAATAAATATTCAAGTGATAGTTAGTAGTGCAATCGTTATAAGAATTTTCGAAAGTTTCGCGTTATAGCGGTAAAATTGACGGTACGCGTTTTCACACGCGCTACTTCATTTGAGGGACTTTAGACCCTTATTTCGGGACAATTAAGAGTGAATAATATTTACATGAATATATATGCATTGGAGGTTTAGTGCACTAGCGAACCAAACGCGCGAGAAAAATCGAGTCCAAACGCATCCTAATTGCACTATTTCAAGTTGACTTTGAGATGGGTTTTGCACCACACAATGAATCTTACTTAGGAAGCCACAATTGAACCAACACCTTCTCTCTCCTCACTTCAATTGGCCGTGCAACAAGAAAGGAGAAGAGCTCTCCATTGTTCTTCATTTTTCATCTTCAATCCATGCACCAAAATTCATCCAAATCACACCAAACTTGGAGACCACTTAGCAAACCACTTGGAGACTATATCTAGCTAAGGAAGAGGGGAGCTTTCACGGTTTCTTGGAGCTTCAAGAGGGCCGAAAATTCTGACCTTGCAAACCAAAGGAGTAGGTAATGATCAACCCATGGATTCTTATCTTTTGGAGATTATATGGCAAGATTAAGCTCATGCATGCACTTAGTTACTTGATTATGGTGTAAAAATATGATTGTGGGCTCTTGGAATTCCCACACTTGGGTTGTTGTTGCTGATGTGATAATTAATGGTGATTATATTGTTGGTTTAGTGATTATAATGATGCATTAGTGGTGGGTAATTAGTAGAAACTTCATTGGGTGTGAGAAGCAAAAACTTCCGATTCTACCCCTGTTTTATTCGGCCATTTTAAGGCCAGTTTTTAATGAACTAATGGCTTGAACTGGATGCTTATATGATGTATTAGAGGTGTGGAAAATTTCATTGAAAAATAACGAGGTTTGAATGGGCAAATGAATTTTTTTTAGAAACCAGCAAATCTGGAAACTGATTCGCGTATGACTCCGACCAGCAGTAGTATTTTGGCTATAACTCTGTCCTCGGATGTCGAAATCATGTGCCGTCGGTGGCGTTTGAAACTAGACATTCCTAGCTTTAATTTGGTATAAAATGCACGTTCTGATTCTTTGTGAGCAAGCCGAACCAAATGTTTTAAGTTCGCTGTCCTGTTGCTCTGTTCGTCTGGAATGAAGTGGTCAGGCAGCAACTTGATGCCCGAATTTGAACCAGTTGGGTGCCGAATTTGGAAATGATTTCTTCTGTGATATTTTAGTCCTATGAATGTATTTTCCAACGGCGTAAGCCATGCTCGATTTCGAGCTATATTGACTGATTTGTGACTGAAACAAGTGGACTGCTCTGTTTTGGAAAACCCTAATGTTTGGACTGGTTTGGAACCAAATCTTGGAGTGAACTTGTTAGTTGATGTTTTTGATATTAAACACTTACCAAAGATATTATGGGTGTATCTTAGACCCTTATTTCACAAATGAACCATGGTTGGATAACTTTCTTGGTTAGACGATTGGAAATTGGGAAATGCAAGTCAAAGGCAGATTGCCTTAGGATTTTTCTTGAACTTTGGTGGGCTAATTAACTACCTTGCCGAAGGTATTTTTCCTCGAAATTCGATAGAGAGATACTTTCCATATAGTATTGAAATACTGCCAATTTTGGTGCCAATTCAAGTTCGTTTCAATACCCAATTGAATTACTAAAGTTAGAGGTTCAAATCTGGAAATTTTTCTCCAGTCTTGAATTTGCCCAACTTTGAGCTACCGTATCTCGGTGCTCGAAACTCTGATTCTTGATCCGCTTATTTTTTCATACACCTCATTTGCAACCCTAATTGAGCTGCAAATTTCAGAGGCCGGTTTGCAACGTGTGAATCGTGTCGAATTTTCAAAGTTGGCCGAAATCCAACTTAATTCTGCCATGAAAACCGACCCTGCGTCTTCAAGCTCATTTTTGACCACTTTTCACTTCGATTCATGGAAAAGTGTCTTCTAGGAACTTATAGTACTCTCTAAGAGGTTTCCAACGGTATAAAGTTTTCCAATTCTCGACTTATTAAGCTTAACAACTCTATTTCTTTGGAAACCTCTATTTCAAAAGAACAAAGTGACTTGTTAAGCTTGAACGCTTCCGTATTATTGTATTTATGTTGCTCTCTTCGAAGTATTTAGTTCGGTTTGAAATTGAATGGAATTGCTTGAGTCCTGGCGTGAGCTGGGCAGGCGTCCGCGGATACCCTTTGGTCCGCCTTAGGGAGATGTGGGGCGTCACAGTTGGTATCAGAGCGCTAGGTTAGAGGTCTATATGGGAGACATATTAGATACTCTACCTTTAAGACTCGATATGGGATGACTTAATCCTACCCTAAGTGATACTTGAGGCGAGCTAGCAACTAAGTTAGTCCTACCTCAAGTGACGACTGGGATGAACCAACGATTAAGTTAGGCATGCATTTCAGGATAATGGAACTGAGTAGTGATCTAAGTTTCTAACATGAAAAGTATTATTATTTTGCAGGGATGGATGGCGGAAATGGAGCCCCGGCAGCTAACGGGAATGGCCATGCGAATGGTCATTATGAGCCTCTTAGGACTATCTTCTACCGAGCTCGAGTGAGAGGAGCTCGAGTACGCTACTCACCGTATGATAGATACCCTCGATGTCCGTGTAGGTTGACTTACGCCTACCCGAGCCATGTAGTGCATGCTATGGACGACGAGCGTCGTCAGTTGGTGGATACCAACCGCGCTTTACAGGCTGAGGTAGACGAGCTTAGGCAGATGGTCGGCGCTCAGGGTGAGCGGATTGCCGAGCTCGAGGAGGTGCTGGAGGGTGAGGTAGCCACATCTGCAGTGGTTAATGAGGAGCTTCAGGATACTAGGGCTCGACTCACTAGGCTAGGACGGGATGTCCGTAACCGGGCTTTCGAGATCCTGGCTGATGCTACTAGATTGGTCGAGGACGCTACTGAGGTGATTCCTGATGAGGAGGAGGAGGATCCCGAGGAGGATCCCGAGGAGGAGGTTCCTCCTGATAGCCCCGCTGAGGACTAGGATCTTAGTCGTTGACCCCTTTTGACTTTTGACCAGTACAGTTAGGACTAGTTAGGGTGACGCGAGTGCCGAGGCCATGGTATTTTGCATGCTTGTGTGGCCTACTCTTGGGCACTTGTTCTTACTTTAGTCTTCTGTGACTAAAAGTATACTTTTGAGCACCTGTGTGCTATATTTTGTGAATTGTCCCTAACTTGCTAATTGTACGAACTTGACATGCTTATGAATGTAAATTATTGTTAATTCCAATGCTTTCTTGGTTGGTTCTAATTTTGGTATAATTCTTCGTTCTTGCTTAAATTAATCTATTTCTTGCACTAGGCACATTTAGACTAATGGAAGGATTAAGGAGTGGTATAGACTTGAAACCAATTAAGTTACCATATGACTTGGAGGTTAAAACACCCACTGGGGACAAAAGTTTAATTGCTAATCTGGTGTATCAGAATAGTGAAATCTGCGTGAACGAAAGAAAATTGCTGGCCGATTTGATAGGCCTAGCGATTAAAGGATATGATGTGATCCTAGGAATGGACTGGTTAGCCCGTTATAATGCCCAACTGAATTGTAGGACGAAAATTGTAGAATTGTGTATTCCAGGGGAGGCAACCCTGAAATTGGATGTGAGGGGTAAGTTAGCCTCATCTGCACTTATTTCGGGAATTCGGGCTAGAAAATTGTTGAATAAGGGAGCTGTAGGATATTTGGCTTTTCTTATTAATACCCTTAGCGATAAGGTGAATCTGGAGGACACACCGGTAGTGAAAGAATTTTCCGATGTTTTTCCTGAAGAATTGGAGTCTTTACCTCCGGAACGGGAAATAGCTTTTAAAATTGATGTAACTCCAGGATCAGCACCTATCTCAAGGACACCATATAGGATGGCTCCAGCTGAGTCGAAAGAGTTGAAGTTACAATTACAGGATTTGTTGGAACGGGGTTTTATACGGGAAAGTGATTCTCCGTGGGGAGCCCCAGTTTTGTTTGTAAAGAAGAAAGATGGGAGTTTGAGGTTATGTATAGATTATCGAGGCTTAAATGATGTTATGATTAAGAATAAATACCCACTACCCCACATTGATGAACTGTTTGACCAACTGCAAGGGGCAGTAGTGTTTTCAAAGTTGGATCTAAGGCAAGGTTACTATCAATTGAGGATTTTAGAGAAGGACATACCTAAGACTGCTTTTAACTCGAGGTATGGGCACTTCGAGTTTGCAGTAATGCCTTTTGGGTTGACTAATGCACCTGCCGCTTTCATGGATTTAATGCATAGGGTTTTTAAGCCTTACTTGGATCAATTTGTGGTGATCTTCATTGATGACATTTTGGTGTATTCCAAGAATGTGAAAGATCATGAGAAACATTTGAGAATTGTTTTACAAATCTTGAGGGAACATCAGTTATATGCTAAGTTTAGCAAGTGTTAATTCTGGCTAAAGGAAGTGACTTTCTTAGGACATATAATTTCTAAGGATGGGATTAAAGTGGATCCAGCTAAAGTGGAAGCTGTTTCGAAATGGAAACGACCGGAAAACCCAACGGAAGTTCGGAGTTTCATAGGACTGGCAGGGTATTACCGGAGATTCATCCAGGATTTTTCGAAAATCGCTGGACCTATGACTGAGTTGACCAAGAAAAATGGAAAATTTATTTGGAGTTCTAAGTGTGAAGGAAGTTTTCAGGAGTTGAAAAGACGGTTGACTAGAGCGCCTGTTCTAGCTCTACCAAATGGACATGATAGTTTTGTGGTTTACACCGATGCATCTACCAAATGTATTTGAGCTTTAGTCAACACTTCGAGCAACACATCCCTATGCATATCCGAAGAAAAGAGCAGATCCAACATGGATATTTGGGCGGGCAACTTGCTTAGCTTCTCGACTGCATTATATTCGCTTCTTTGGAGCCTTTTAAGAAAATCCAAGGCTTCCTTCTCAGTAATTGTTGGTTTAGCGGGCAGCTCGGGTTTATTTGTTTGAATCGGAACGGTAGCTCCAAACGGACTTGCAATCCTCCCTGATCTAGTGACCACTGACACCTCTTCCTTGGCAACTGACTTTTCTCCAATTTGTATGATAGGTTCATCGTAGTTCCATGGCACTCGCTGCAAACTCAGAACAGGCTCCTGATCTGGGAATTCGATGACCACCGGCTCCAAAGCCTTGCTCTTAGCTAGAGTGAGATCCAAAATAAAAGGCCTTTTATCCTCCTCAAATGGCACCTCTATTACAAATGGTTGGTCTGTGACCCCAAACACCCCAGCTTCCCTTGCCAATTTTTGGACTTGCTCCTCATACTCTGCGTAGTCCAGAATGACCCCAATGGTATTAGTGTGTTCCGGCAAGGGGTTCCTATTTATATTCGGCCCTTGTGCCTCCTTTTTCCTGATTACAATCTCTCCGGCTTCAATCATATCTTGAATTCTATGCTTAAGAGCCTTGCAATCAACGGTTGAATGTCCGGGTGCCCCTGAATGATAAGCACAGACGGCTTGTGGGTTATACCCAGCGTATATGCCATATGGATAGGTCGGAGGGAGCGCCGTGCCAATTTTTCCGGCGGCCTTCAACTGGTCATACAATTGGTCTAGAGGCCTGCCTAAATTGGTAAATGTACGACTACGGGCTTGGTTGTAAGGTTCAAGAGGTTGAGGATGGCTATAAACAGGTCTATTTGGTGGAGGAAATCTTGGGTTATATGGAGGGCGAGGTCGGTTTTGGGGTGGATTTGGTTGAGAAATTTGAAAAGGGGCTAAAGGTGGGTTAGGATAGCTTGGGCGAGGTCGAGGGTGATGGATATTGGTAGTATATCATGGTGCGGGTTTGAATAATAAGGGTAATGTGGTTGGTAGGTTGGATTGTGTTGATATCGGGGTTTGGGTGAAGGGTTCTGGTTCCAAATAAAAGTTGCCCCCCCTCTTTCTTTTTAAACTGCGGCTTCTTTCCACTGCTCCCTTGCCCTTGCAAAGCTTCTACTTGTGATTTTAGGGCAGAGATGTTAACAATTTTCCCGGCTCTCACAAAATCATCATACTCTTCGAGTTTATTCACAATCGCAGCAAATGAACACCCGGTCATACGAAAGATTTCTTCGAAGTATGGAGGATCATGCGCCTTTATGAAAGTGCCAATAATTTCATCTTCAGTCATCGGAGGCTCAACCTTGGCAGCTATCTTCCTCCATCTTTTGGCGTATGTCTTATGATCTTCAGATGGTCGCCTCTTGGTGCCTTCCAAAGTAGTTCTGGTCGGTGCTAGCTCACAGTTATATTTGTGACAGCCCCACCTCCCCCTAAGGCGAACCAAGGGTTCGGCGGGCCGCCAGCCCAACTCTCGCCGGGACTCAGTCGTTCACTACAATCCTCAAATGAATTACAATATAAATCTCAAATATACATCACATGGTCCACAAATATACATCCAAGTCTCAAATAATTACATGTCACAAATGCAGCGGAAACAATTCTCAACTATACATAAAATGATTAGTAAATCCAAATTGTACAAAATATAGGCCATCCAGTCACGTGCACAAGTACTACAAGTTCTTCCTTCGCCTTGAGCCCTGTGGAGGGGAATAAAATAGTTTTGGGGTGAGGTAGAAGCTCAGCGAGTAACCTGTAAAATCATTAAACAAATATATTTCACAATGTTGCATTTCGATCATTTCGATGATGTCATGATTCAGAGATCAAATGTACGCTTAGTGCTCTCGTGAAGCCGGCTGAAATCACACGCACGTTGAACAACCCAACGCTCAAACTAGATCATTTAACATTACATAACATTAGGAGGGAGCCCCTTTTTGAACTCCGGCAGCCATTTTGCTCCATCGATGTCACAGATACTCACGAAAAATGCGTGGAGACGTATTGGTGTCCAGCCACAAGACTCTTCCCAGAAACTCATGAAGCCCCAAATCATTGTCATGAATTCACATGCAAGCACGCATGAGATGCAGTCGAGTAAATAATGCAAGAAACATTTCATAAGAAGCTTTAACAATAGTTTGGGGTCACTCACCTCCATGGCTCAGGAACCATCCATCATATATCATTGCCTTGCTCAAATCCAAGTCTTAGTTCACAAACTCAATGCAAACAAGTCCTTTCAAAATTCGGACAGCACTTCCTCTTATCTTTCTTTACTTTTCCAGCCATCAAGGCTTCATTATTTTTCTCATTCAAACCCAAAGGTACACACACAACAACAAGTTCATCCAATAGCCATTCAGCAAGCTCCAAGTAGTCCTAGTACAAGTCAAGCTAGGGAAAAGTCCGGAAATGAAAGTTAAGCTCAAAACCAGAAAAACAGGTTTTGACGTCATTTTGCGGTAATGGTACCAAAGGCGCTACGATTGTCGGATGAAGGTACAAGACCCACCGTTTCGAAGCTAAGAGACAGGGCTACAATATTTCATAAGGTCACTCAACCCAGGTTTGAGTGTAAACAGGTCAAAAATGCAAGATACTACATCAAAACGTAAAACAGATTCACCAAAATGCATTCTAGCGGAAACATCATAAAGCAGGCTATCCAAGTCCAAATCCAGAAATTTCAAAACCAAATGAAAGCTAAGAAACAGGGCTAAATTTCATCAGAATGCCTCAACAACCAATTCGGATGTAATTCCAGCCAAAACAACCAATTACAGGCGCAATTCTTACATTCGGGTAAAACCAGAACAGCAATAGTAATTTCGATTTTTCTCATTCTAAACTACTCCAATTGACCTGAAATTTTGTAGGTATCTCTAAAATATCATTACCTACAACTTTCATGTTTTAAGCCAAGGCCAATTCGGCCTCTAACTAGGAGCTAAAAATTTGGGCAGAATGTTCCTTCACAAAACCTAATTTTCTGAAATTTCTTCCAAAACAGAAATTGATTGTAATTAATCACTTTTTCCACCTCCTAGAGTCATTAAACATCATTTCCAATCATCATACATGACCCCATAATCATATCCATATGAAAACAGAAAAATCCCCAAAAATTATAAAACTTCACCAATTCAACAAAACCAAGATATAATCCATAAAAGTGCATCTTATACCACCACCAATCATGAATTGAACATCAATTAAGGGAGGAGAGTGGTTCTTCACAACTCACCTTAGCCATACAAGAGATAGAGCAACAAATCACCTTAGCTTTCCAAACAACTCCACAAAACACCTCAAGACCACTTAGCAAAGAGATTTTATGGAATGATTTGGAGTTTTATTGGTTGGATTTGAAGATTGAGCAAGAAATAGAAGGAAGAAATTGAGAGCTTTTCTTTCTTTCTTGGGCAAGAACATTCGGCCAAGCTTGCAGAAATTTAGGTGCTTTTTAGGTCAAAATGGAGTATTAGTAAATGTAAGAAATAATGGTCAAAGTCAAGGTTGAATAGGAAGGTGACACTTGTCACCCTTTAGGTTTAAAACTTATCTTTTTGTCTCTCCAATACAAATATCTTAACACTTTGTAAAATAATATCACTTAATACAAAATTCCAACAAGTTGTCAAAAATATATTGCATTTACCGCACTTGCGGGTCCCACGTTCAAAATACGCTCTTAATTTCTCAAAAAACTAACCGATACTAGAAAATCATTTTTTAAAACTATTTCTTGCCATAAACTTCTATTTGGGAATTTTTCTAATAAAGAAACTTGTAGTGGAAAAAGGCGGGCGGGGCCGAATATTTAAATTTTAAATAAACCTAGAAATTAGAAAATTTTCGTGGGTTTTCCACACTCATACTTTTCGGGCGCGTCAACAATCTTCCCCATCCTAAAAGAAATGTCGTCTCGACATTCCATCTTGGTACCAATTCAAGTCGAAGACATCCCGCCCAAGAATCACTAATATGCCAAAATCAAACCCACATCGGCATCCTAAACTTCAACCTAGGATAACTACAGAGATCTGAAGCCTAAGCTCTGATACCAACTGTGGACAAGCCCCACTCCCCTTGAGGCGAACAGCAGGGATCGCGCGAGCCGCCTGGCCCAGCTCTCGCCGGGACTCAGTCGTTCACTCACGTCCTCAAAACAGAATTACAAGATAAAACTCAATATTACCATCAAATTCTCCAATAATTAACCATGTCAAAAAGCAAAGCGGAAATTAATTTCCCAACTATAATTAAAATGATTCCAAATCCAAACTTGTACAAGATATTAGGCCATCCAGACATGTGAATAAGCACAACAAGAGCCTTTCCTTCGCTTTGAGCCCTTGTGGAGGGAATTAAAAATATTTTACGGCCATGGGTGTGCAGCTAGAAGCTCAGCGAGTAACCAGTAAAATCCTTAAACAAATATATTTCACAATGTTGCATTTTGATCATTTCGATGATGTCATGATTCAGAGATCAAATGTTCGTTTAGTGCTCTCGTGAGCCAGGGAAATCATAGCACTTGAACACCCAACGCTCAAATAGATCATTTAACATTAACATTAACATTAAGAGGGAGCCCCTTCTTGAGCTCCAGATAAACATGAACATGAACCATAAACAGAGCGGAGACGTTGGTGTCCAGCACAAGACTTTCCCAGAACTCATTGAAGCCAAATCATGTCATGAACTCACATGCAAGCACGCATGATATGCAATCGAGTAAATAATGTAAGAAACATTTCATAAGAAGCTTTAACAATAGTTTGGGGTCACTCACCTCCACGGCTCCGAAATCATCCAGCATATAACATTGCCTTGCTCAAATCCAAGTCTTAAATCACAAACTCAATGCAAATAAATTCCTTCAAAAGTTCGGACAGCACTTCCCCTGAATTTGCTAACTTTTCCAGCCATCATGGCTGCATTATTTCCTCATCCAGTCCCAAAGGTACACACACAGCAACAAGTTCATCCAATAGCCATTCAGCAAGCTCCAAGTAGTACTAGTACCAGTCAAGCTAGGGAAAAGTCCGGAAATGAAAGTTAAGCTCAAAACCAGAAAAATAGTTTTGACGTCATTTTGCGGTAATGGTACCAAAGGCGCTACGATTGTCGGATGAAGGTACAAGACCCACCGTTTCGAAGCTAAGAGACAGGGCTACAATATTACAGAAGGTCACTCAACCCATTTTAGAGTGTAACCAGGTCAAAAATGCAAGATACTATACCAGAATCATAAAAACAGATTCACATAACGCATTCTAGCGGAAACATCATAAAACAGGTTATCCAAGTCCAAATCTAGAAATTCCAAAACCAGCTGAAAGCTAAGAAATAGGGCTACATTTCATCAGAAGACCTTAACAACCAATTCGGAAGCATTCTCAACGAAAATAACCCATTACAGACGCACTTCTCAATTTCGGGTAAAACCAGAACAGCAATAGTAATTTCGACTTTTCTCATTCTACACTACTCCGATTAACCTGAAATTTTGTAGGCTCCTCTAAAATGTCATTCCCTACAACTTTCATGTTTTAAGCCAAGGCCAATTCGGCCTCTATCTATGAGCTAAAAATTCGGACAGAATGAAGAACATTGAAACCTAGTTTTCCACTTTTCCTTTCCAAACAGAAAAATTGATTGTAATTTAATCCACTTTTTTCCACCTGCCTAGAGTCATTAAAACATCATTTCCAATCATCATACATGACCCATAATTCATATCCATATGAAAACAGACAAAAATCCCCCAAAAATTATAAAACTTCACCAATTCAACCAAAATCAAGAATATAATCCATAAAAGTGCATCTTATACCACCACCAATCATGAATTGAACATCAATTAAGGGAGGAGAGTGCGTTCTTTCACAACTTCCACCTTAAGCCATACAAAGATCGCATAGAGACAAACAAAGTCACCTTTAGCTTTCCAAACAACCTCCACAAAACACCTCAAGACACTTAGCAAAGAGATTTTATGGAATGATTTGGAGTTTTATTGGTTGGATTTGAAGATTGAGCAAGAAATAGAAGGAAGAAATTGAGAACTTTTCTTTCTTTCTTGGGCAAGAACATTCGGCCAAGCTTGCAGAAATTTAGGTGCTTTTTAGGTCAAAATGGAGTATTAGTAAATGTAAGAAATAATGGTCAAAGTCAAGGTTGAATAGGAAGGTGACACTTGTCACCCTTTAGGTTTAAAACTTATCTTTTTGTCTCTCCAATACAAATATCTTAACACTTTGTAAAATAATATCACTTAATACAAAATTCCAACAAGTTGTCAAAAATATATTGCGTTTACCGCACTTGCGGGTCCCACGTTCAAAATACGCTCTTAATTTCTCAAAAACTAACCGATACTAGAAAAATCATTTTAAAACTATTTTTGCTCATAAACTTTATTTGGGGAATTTTTCTAATAAAGAAACTGTAGAAAAGGGCGGGCGATTAAATTAAATAAACCCTAGAAAATTAGAAAATTTTCGGGTTTTCACACTCATACTTTTCGGGGCGTCACAATCTCCCCTCCTTAAAAGAATGTCGTCCTCGACATTCCATCTTGTACCAATCAAGTCGAGACATCCCGCAAGAATCACTAATATTGCAAATCAAACCCACAGTCCGGCATCCTAAACTTCAAGCCTAGGATACACTACAGAGATCTGAAGCCTAATCTCTGATACCAACTGTGACAGCCCCACCTCCCCCTGAGGCGAACCAGAGGGTTCGGCGAGCCGCCTGCCCAGCTCTCGCCGGGACTCAGTCGTTCACTACAGTCCTCAAACAGATTACAAGATAAAACTCAAATATTACATCAAATTCTCCAATAATTACATGTCAAAAGCAAAGCGGAAATAATTCCCAACTATACATAAAATGATTCCAAATCCAAACTGTACAAGATATAGGCCATCCAGACATGTGAATAAGCACAACAAGACCTTCCTTCGCTTTGAGCCCTGTGGAGGGGAATAAAATATTTTTGGGGTGAGCTAGAAGCTCAGCGAGTAACCAGTAAAATCCTTAAACAAATGTATTTCACAATGTTGCATTTCGATCATTTCGATGATGTCATGATTCAGAGATCAAATGTTCGTTTAGTGCTCTCGTGAGCCAGGGAAATCATAGCACTTGAACACCCAACGCTCAAATAGATCATTTAACATTAACATTAACATTAAGAGGGAGCCCCTTCTTGAGCTCCAGATAAACATGAACATGAACCATAAACAGAGCGGAGACGTTGGTGTCCAGCACAAGACTTTCCCAGAACTCATTGAAGCCAAATCATGTCATGAACTCACATGCAAGCACGCATGATATGCAATCGAGTAAATAATGTAAGAAACATTTCATAAGAAGCTTTAACAATAGTTTGGGGTCACTCACCTCCACGGCTCCGAAATCATCCAGCATATAACATTGCCTTGCTCAAATCCAAGTCTTAAATCACAAACTCAATGCAAATAAATTCCTTCAAAAGTTCGGACAGCACTTCCCCTGAATTTGCTAACTTTTCCAGCCATCATGGCTGCATTATTTCCTCATCCAGTCCCAAAGGTACACACACAGCAACAAGTTCATCCAATAGCCATTCAGCAAGCTCCAAGTAGTACTAGTACCAGTCAAGCTAGGGAAAAGTCCGGAAATGAAAGTTAAGCTCAAAACCAGAAAAATAGTTTTGACGTCATTTTGCGGTAATGGTACCAAAGGCGCTACGATTGTCGGATGAAGGTACAAGACCCACCGTTTCGAAGCTAAGAGACAGGGCTACAATATTACAGAAGGTCACTCAACCCATTTTAGAGTGTAACCAGGTCAAAAATGCAAGATACTATACCAGAATCATAAAAACAGATTCACATAACGCATTCTAGCGGAAACATCATAAAACAGGCTATCCAAGTCCAAATCTAGAAATTCCAAAACCAGCTGAAAGCTAAGAAATAGGGCTACATTTCATCAGAAGACCTTAACAACCAATTCGGAAGCATTCTCAACGAAAATAACCCATTACAGACGCACTTCTCAATTTCGGGTAAAACCAGAACAGCAATAGTAATTTCGACTTTTCTCATTCTACACTACTCCGATTAACCTGAAATTTTGTAGGCACCTCTAAAATGTCATTCCCTACAACTTTCATGTTTTAAGCCAAGGCCAATTCGGCCTCTATCTATGAGCTAAAAATTCGGACAGAATGAAGAACATTGAAACCTAGTTTTCCACTTTTCCTTCCAAAACAGAAATTGATTGTAATTAATCACTTTTTCCACCTCCTAGAGTCATTAAACATCATTTCCAATCATCATACATGACCCCATAATCATATCCATATGAAAACAGAAAAATCCCCAAAAATTATAAAACTTCACCAATTCAACCAAAATCAAGATATAATCCATAAAAGTGCATCTTATACCACCACCAATCATGAATTGAACATCAATTAAGGGAGGAGAGTGGTTCTTCACAACTCACCTTAGCCATACAAGAGATAGAGCAACAAATCACCTTAGCTTTCCAAACAACTCCACAAAACACCTCAAGACCACTTAGCAAAGAGATTTTATGGAATGATTTGGAGTTTTATTGGTTGGATTTGAAGATTGAGCAAGAAATAGAAGGAAGAAATTGAGAGCTTTTCTTTCTTTCTTGGGCAAGAACATTCGGCCAAGCTTGCAGAAATTTAGGTGCTTTTTAGGTCAAAATGGAGTATTAGTAAATGTAAGAAATAATGGTCAAAGTCAAGGTTGAATAGGAAGGTGACACTTGTCACCCTTTAGGTTTAAAACTTATCTTTTTGTCTCTCCAATACAAATATCTTAACACTTTGTAAAATAATATCACTTAATACAAAATTCCAACAAGTTGTCAAAAATATATTGCGTTTACCGCACTTGCGGGTCCCACGTTCAAAATACGCTCTTAATTTCTCAAAAACTAACCGATACTAGAAAAATCATTTTAAAACTATTTTTGCTCATAAACTTTATTTGGGGAATTTTTCTAATAAAGAAACTGTAGAAAAGGGCGGGCGATTAAATTAAATAAACCCTAGAAAATTAGAAAATTTTCGGGTTTTCACACTCATACTTTTCGGGGCGTCACAATCTCCCCTCCTTAAAAGAATGTCGTCCTCGACATTCCATCTTGTACCAATCAAGTCGAGACATCCCGCAAGAATCACTAATATTGCAAATCAAACCCACAGTCCGGCATCCTAAACTTCAAGCCTAGGATACACTACAGAGATCTGAAGCCTAAGCTCTGATACCAACTGTGACAGCCCCACCTCCCCCTGAGGCGAACCAGAGGGTTCGGCGAGCCGCCTGCCCAGCTCTCGCCGGGACTCAGTCGTTCACTACAGTCCTCAAACAGATTACAAGATAAAACTCAAATATTACATCAAATTCTCCAATAATTACATGTCAAAAGCAAAGCGGAAATAATTCCCAACTATACATAAAATGATTCCAAATCCAAACTGTACAAGATATAGGCCATCCAGACATGTGAATAAGCACAACAAGACCTTCCTTCGCTTTGAGCCCTGTGGAGGGGAATAAAATATTTTTGGGGTGAGCTAGAAGCTCAGCGAGTAACCAGTAAAATCCTTAAACAAATATATTTCACAATGTTGCATTTCGATCATTTCGATGATGTCATGATTCAGAGATCAAATGTTCGTTTAGTGCTCTCGTGAGCCAGGGAAATCATAGCACTTGAACACCCAACGCTCAAATAGATCATTTAACATTAACATTAACATTAAGAGGGAGCCCCTTCTTGAGCTCCAGATAAACATGAACATGAACCATAAACAGAGTGGAGACGTTGGTGTCCAGCACAAGACTTTCCCAGAACTCATTGAAGCCAAATCATGTCATGAACTCACATGCAAGCACGCATGATATGCAATCGAGTAAATAATGTAAGAAACATTTCATAAGAAGCTTTAACAATAGTTTGGGGTCACTCACCTCCACGGCTCCGAAATCATCCAGCATATAACATTGCCTTGCTCAAATCCAAGTCTTAAATCACAAACTCAATGCAAATAAATTCCTTCAAAAGTTCGGACAGCACTTCCCCTGAATTTGCTAACTTTTCCAGCCATCATGGCTTCATTATTTCCTCATCCAGTCCCAAAGGTACACACACAGCAACAAGTTCATCCAATAGCCATTCAGCAAGCTCCAAGTAGTACTAGTACCAGTCAAGCTAGGGAAAAGTCCGGAAATGAAAGTTAAGCTCAAAACCAGAAAAATAGTTTTGACGTCATTTTACGGTAATGGTACCAAAGGCGCTACGATTGTCGGATGAAGGTACAAGACCCACCGTTTCGAAGCTAAGAGACAGGGCTACAATATTACAGAAGGTCACTCAACCCAGTTTCGAGTGTAACCAGGTCAAAAATGCAAGATACTATACCAGAATCATAAAAACAGATTCACATAACGCATTCTAGCGGAAACATCATAAAACAGGCTATCCAAGTCCAAATCCAGAAATTCCAAAACCAGCTGAAAGCTAAGAAACAGGGGTACATTTCATCATAAGACCTTAACAACCAATTCGGAAGCATTCTCAACGAAAATAACCCATTACAGACGCACTTCTCAATTTCGGGTAAAACCAGAACAGCAATAGTAATTTCGACTTTTCTCATTCTACACTACTCCGATTAACCTGAAATTTTGTAGGCACCTCTAAAATGTCATTCCATAGAACTTTCATGTTTTAAGCCAAGGCCAATTCAGCCTCTATCTATGAGCTAAAAATTCGGACAGAATGAAGAACATTGAAACCTAGCTTTCCACTTTTCTTTCCAAAACAGAAATTGATTGTAATTAATCACTTTTTCCACCTCCTAGAGTCATTAAACATCATTTCCAATCATCATACATGACCCCATAATCATATCCATATGAAAACAGAAAAATCCCCAAAAATTATAAAACTTCACCAATTCAACCAAAATCAAGATATAATCCATAAAAGTGCATCTTATACCACTACCAATCATGAATTGAACATCAATTAAGGGAGGAGAGTGGTTCTTCACAACTCACCTTAGCCATACAAGAGATAGAGCAACAAATCACCTTAGCTTTCCAAACAACTCCACAAAACACCTCAAGACCACTTAGCAAAGAGATTTTAGGGAATGATTTGGAGTTTTATTGGTTGGATTTGAAGATTGAGCAAGAAATAGAAGGAAGAAATTGAGAGCTTTTCTTTCTTTCTTGAGCAAGAACATTCGGCCAAGCTTGCAAAAATTTAGGTGCTTTTTGGGTCAAAATGGAGTATTAGTAAATGTAAGAAATAATGGTCAAAGTCAAGGTTGAATAGGAAGGTGACACTTGTCACCCTTTAGGTTTAAAACTTATCTTTTTGTCTCTCCAATACAAATATCTTAACACTTTGTAAAATAATATCACTTAATACAAATTCCAACAAGTTGTCAAAAATATATTGCGTTTACCGCACTTGCGGGTCCCACGTTCAAAATACGCTCTTAATTTCTCAAAAACTAACCGATACTAGAAAAATCATTTTAAAACTATTTTTGCTCATAAACTTTATTTGGGGAATTTTTCTAATAAAGAAACTGTAGAAAAGGGCGGGCGATTAAATTAAATAAACCCTAGAAAATTAGAAAATTTTCGGGTTTTCACACTCATACTTTTCGGGGCGTCACATGGCTCCCTTATAAGCCCACATATTATCCCTAAAGACAAGATTCTTGCGCTCAAAATAAGCCTTAGTAAAGGCAGAAGAAAACGTTTCTTTGGGACAAACACCAAGGATGGGTACTTTGTAAAACTCAAAAATCTTCTGAAGAAATTTTCCATAAGACAGTTTTCTACGAGAATCAGTGGTAAAGCGAAGTAAAAACTTGCACATGACAAAGCCAAAGTCAATGCGAATTTTTTCTCGAAAACAATAAAAAAGATACAGCTCCATTTTATTGGCATCTGTCCTATGACCATCGGTAGGCACAAGCAAATTTGAAATGATTGAGAAAGCAATGAGATTCACAGGAGCAAGGTCATTTAGTTTTGCATCAGCAGGGGCAGAAAACTTCTTTTGAAAATAAGACAACATCTTAGCACTATCAAAGTGATTATCAGCAGTGGGATGCTCTTCATAAGAAAAGAAATTGGCAATTTTACTTTTGCATCCTGGTTCAATAGCAGTATTTAAAACAGCATTCACAATCTCAGGATCAAACACTAAATCTACCCCATTTACCCTGGACAAAATTTCAGTGTGGTCAGTGCCTTTCCTAAGATTGGCAAAGAATTGATATAGCATTTCAGGTAATAAACGTTAGGCATGGAAATGATATGTGACCATTTCTGGAATTCAAAGAGACGCAGAATGGACTCTAAACCTATCTTGCGAAATTCAGAGGGATTTATGGTACGTTGAGGAATGAAACCTTTTTGGGATATCCAGGAGTGTTTTTCTTTGGCAGCATCATCAAAGAATGGGGAGACTGTGGTTGATTGGGAGGGCGGTTGAGATGTAGTCCCTTGTCCGGATTTAGGCTGAGCAGAAGGCTGTGAAGTTTGAGCCTTTACTGCTCCCTTTTTGACACGTTTGGAGGATCTTTTGGCCCTAGGAGAATCAGCATCCTCATCCCTGAGTGTGTGTTTGCGTCCGGCAGGCACTTTTCCTCCTCTTAGATTCACCATTGTGTGAAATGCGTGAGATGTATGATGCTAATGATGCACACAGTAGTATGGGAGTGAATCACACAAGAATTTTGGGGTAAACGAGCCTTGAAGATGATTGAACAGAATGGCTATGGGAAAATAGGGTTTTGAGGGAAATTTGGGAACTGTCGAAATGTGATGAGATTTGGTGAAAAGATCAGGAAGATGAACTCGCAATGATCAGGAAAAGTTTTTGGTTGAGTCAATTTTGGAATAAGTGCTTCAGAATAGCATGAATTGAGAGTGAAAAGGAGAGACAGTTTTCGTCCGAGAGAGAAGAGAAGAAGAAGGGTCTGAAGCAAATGAGGAGGGAAGTTACTTTAAAAAGTGTACCGTTGCACTGTCGGACGGCCGAACGAAGTCGTGCGTCCGACAGTTTCGTCCGAACAGGTGCTTTCTGGGAAAATGGCTGAAGAACATTATCGGACGTCCGTTCATCTGCTTTCGGACGTCCGAAAGCTTAGAACAGAAAAATTTTTAAGATGATTTTTCGATTATCCCTAATTTTGATCTTAGATGAATGAATTGATCCAATGGCAAAGCTTTTGTAAAAATATCAGCAATTTGATCTTTAGAACAAACATAATTCACACAAACTTCACCTTTTTGAACAAGATCATGAATAAAGTGGTGCTTTATATCTATATGTTTTGTCCTAGAATGCTGAATTGGATTTTTGGTCAAATTGATAGCACTAGTATTATCACAGAATATAGGCATGCAGTCATATAACAATCCAAAATCATTCAAGGTATGCTTCATCCATAAAAGTTGAGCACAACATGCACTAGCGGCAATATATTCCGCTTCGGTTGTAGACAAAGAGATTGCATTTTGTTTTTTGCTAAACCAAGAAACTAAGCAATTACCAAGAAAGTGACAAGTTCCACTAGTACTTTTTCTGTCCACACGACAACCACCAAAATCCGCATCCGAATATCCATATAGAGCAAATTCACAAGATCTAGCATACCAAAGACCATAGTCTAATGTACCTTTCAAATACCTAAAAATCCTTTTAACAGCGTTCAAATGTGATTCTTTTGGACAAGATTGAAATCTAGCACACAAGCAAACAACAAACATAATATCGGGTCTACTTGGGGTTAAATAGAGTAGGCTTCCAATCATACCTCTATAGTGCTTTTCATCCACATGTTTACCTTCTTCATCTTTGTCAAGTTTTGTAGAAGTGTACATTGGAGTTCCAACTTACTTTGAGTCCTCCATGCCAAATCTTTTCAGCAATTCCTTGGTGTATTTTGCTTGATTTATAAAAATTCCCTCTAGGGCTTGATGAATTTGAAGTCCAAGAAAGAAATTTAATTCTCCCATCATAATCATTTCAAATTCACTTTGCATAATGATGGAAAAATCATTGCATAGATACTCATTAGTAGCACCAAAAATAATATCATCTACATATATTTGCATAATAAGAAGATCATTTAACACTTGCTTAGTAAAAAGTGTGGTGTCCACAATACCTCTTTTGAAACCATTTTCAATCAAGAAACTATTCAATCTTTCATACCAAGCTCTTGGAGCTTGTTTTAGTCCATATAATGCTTTTGAGAGTTTAAACACATGACTTGGAAATTTTGTATTTTCAAAACCGGGGGGTTGATCCACATATACTTCTTGATCAAAAAAACCATTTAAGAAGGCACTTTTAACATCCATTTGAAACAATTTGAAACCTTTGAAGCAAGCAAAAGCAAGAAGCATTCTAATCGATTCTAATCTAGCTACGGGAGCAAATGTTTCATCAAAATCAATTCCTTCTTCTTGTGCATATCCTTTAGCAACTAATCTAGCTTTATTTCTTACAACTACACCTTTATCATCCAACTTATTTCTAAATACCCACTTCGTGCCAATGATAGGTTGATTTTGAGGTCTATCAACAAGTGTTCAAACCTTATTTCTCTCAAATTGATTAAGTTCCTCTTGCATTGCCAAAATCCAGTTTTCATCCTTTAAGGCATCATTGATATTTTTAGGTTCAAAAAGAGAGACTAAAGCAAAATTGTCTATCAATTTCTTAGATGAGAAACGAGTCTTTACCTTCTCGGATGGATCACCAATTATAAGCTCTCTTGGATGATTTTGGCTAAATTTCCAAGCTTTGGGAAGGTCTTTGAATGAATCATCATTCTTGTCTTCATCTTCCTTTTCTTGATCTTCATGAGCTTCATCCTCCATTTCCTTTGCTTCCGGTTTAGAGTTTCCTTCATCTCCAATTGTTAGCTTTTTCATTCCTTCACGAACACCTACATCATCATCCTCACACGAACTTTTGGAATTATCATCATTAGTTTCATCAAATGTTATGTGTATAGCTTCTTCTATCACAAGAGTTCTTCTATTAAAGACTCTATATCCTCTTTTGTTCTCACAATACCCCAAAAATATTCCTTCATCAGATTTTTTTTCAAACTTACCAAGATGTTCCTTTAAATTCAAAATAAAACATTTACAACCAAAAACTTTGAAATATCCAACCGTAGGTTTCTTATCAAAAATCAGTTCATAAGATGTTTTATTCAAAATAGGTCTCAAGAGGATTCTATTCATCACATAACATGCGGTGTTTACCGCTTCAGCCCAAAGATATTTTGGCAAATTACATTCACTCAACATAGTTCTAGCAGCCTCTTGGAGTGTCCTATTTTTCCTTTCTACAACACCATTTTGCTGTGGAGTCCTTGCAATAGAAAACTCATGTGTTATGCCATTATGATCACAAAATTCTGGAAAACCACAAAGCTTGAATTCCGTCCCATTATCACTTCTAATCCTAACAATTTTTAAACCAAGCAGATTTTGCACTTTAGCAAACAATGAAATAAAATTCTTGAAGGCATCATCTTTATGAGCAAGGAATATCACCCAAATATATCTAGAATAATCATCAACAATCACAAAACAATATCTCTTACCTCCCAAGCTAGTAATTTGAGTAGGACCAAATAAATCAAGATGCAAGAGTTCCAAAGGTTTGGAAGTTGATACACACTTCTTTGGTTTAAAGGAAATTTTTATTTGCTTCCCAAATTGACATGCATCACAAATTTTATCCTTTTCAAAAATGATTTTTGGCAAGCCTCTAACCAACTCCTTTTTCAAAATTTCCTTTAGTAATTCCATGTTAAAATGACAAAGTCTCCTATGCCACAACCAAGGATCTTCATTTGAAGTTTTAAGACATTGGAAGTTAGATGAATCAAGTTTATCAAGAGCAACAATATAAATATCGTTAAACCTCTTACCTTTGAACACAACATTATATTTAGAGTCAAGCACAATGCATTCATGCTTTTTGAACAACACATTCAAGTCTTTATCACATAATTGACTAACACTAAGCAAGTTATAACCTAAGTTATCAACTAAGAGCACATTATGAACAAAAGTTTCACCATCCTTACCAACATCACCTATTCCAATTGTCTTAGCTTTCACGTCATCACCAAATGTCACCTTTCCACTTGATTTTGATTTTAGCTTTATGAACAACGAAGGATCACCGGTCATATGCCTTGAACAACCACTGTCAATGAACCATTTGGACTTGTTTGAGCCTTTTCCCTGAAAAGAGAGAGTGTTTGGTACCCTTTAACTTTTGGGTCCACAATAGTTAGCATTGTGTCTAACTAACCACATGCATCTCATTCCTTTGTTCAGATTTCTTTTCACATAACAATTTCCTTTCAAATGCCCTCTTTGACAACAAAAACTACACATAATGAAAGAGTCTTTAACATGTAATGGTTTGATAAATCTCAATCCACTCCTTCTATATGTAGTGAAACCATGTGCATTTTTGTTGTGTGCTAATGTTCTTTCATGAGCAGTAAGAAAGGTGGTTGACATGTTCTTTTTGAGATAATTTTGTTTTCTAGCTTTTAAGGTCTCATCCAAATTATCCATCCTTTTATTCAAATCACCATGTCTTTCCTTTAGCATTTCACAAACACTTGTCTTTCTATCAAGTTCATTTTGAACATCAAATCCGGCTCTTACAAGGCACTCATTGTCAGCCTTTAGTTGTTTATTTTGTTGAAAAAGTCTTGCATTTTCTTGAATGAGAAAAACAATTTTCTGTTTTAGCTGCTTGTTTTTATCATAAGATTCCTTCAAGGCATTATGCAATTTTTCAACAAAGGATTCAAGATCATCATCACTTTCAGATTGAGAGTGTATGGAAGTTACCTCATTATCTCCAATAGCCATGAAGGCCATTTGAGCTGATTCTTCTTCTTCTTCAACTTCGCCTTCGGAGTTACATTCATTCCATGTAATCTGGAAGTTGTTGAACCATGGCTTTCGATCAGCTTTTCCATCTTTCTTTTTCTTTAGGGAGCATTCGTTTGCGTAGTGTCCAGGCTGTCCACATTCGTAGCATTTGTCTAATTGTTTCTTGTTGAATTCTTGTTTTCCTTTGTTCCATGCGTTTGAAGACTGATTCTGGAATTGATTGCTAGGTCCTCCCCTTCTAAACTTCCTTTTATTCAAGATTCTCTTGAAGCTTTTTGTGATGAGAGCAAGATCATTGTCATCACCATCCGAGTCTTCATCATCCAACTGAGCTGGATCATCTTCACCTTGAGCTGCCTTTAGAGCTATGTTTCTCTTTGCTCTCGCGTCCTCTTCCACCTGCACTTTAGTTTTCAACTTCAACTCATAGGAGGTTAGTGAGTTAATGAGAGATTCAATAGGCACAGAATTCAAATCCTTAGCCTCCTCAATTGCAGTCACTTTACTTTCCCATTCTTTGCCCAACGCATTGAGAATTTTTCTATTTTTCTCTCCCAAGGTGTACTCTTTGCCCAACACCTCGAGATCTTTGATCAAGTCATTGAACCTGCAATACATTTTGTCAATATCCTCAAGGGGTTCTATTTTAAATGATTCATACTTTGCGACCAAGATAGACTTTTTCTGTTCTCTCACGTTGTCACTACCCTCATGAATTTCTCTTAGCTTATCCCACATTTCTTTGGCAGATTTACATCCTTTTACTCTAATTGATTCATTTGAGTCTAAGGCACTATAAAGAACATTCATGGCTTTGGCATTCAATGTGAGATTGGTTCTATCTTGAGCATTCAACTCAGCTCTTGTTTTTGGCTGAAACAAACCTGTATCTGCATCAAGAACGTTAGCATCATGCGGTCCTTCATTCACAATAAACCATAGCTCAATATCAATGGATTGCAAAAAGATAATCATTCTTTCTTTCCAACTAACATAATTGGAACCAGTAAACATGGGAGGTCTAGTGACAGATTGCCCCTCAACAAACATGGCATGATTGGTTGTCATCTTTACTCCAAGCCGCTTGAGCTAAATCTCTAGGAGACCAAGCTCTGATACAAATTGTAAGGCCCAAAGACAACCTAAGAGAGGGGTGAATTAGGTTGATTAAAAATACTTTATTGAGTTTATGCACTTTTTCTTTAATAAAAATTTACTTTCTCTTCTAGTAGTGATCAGCCAAGTAAATTTAAAGAAGAGTGCAATGTTGATCAGAAATAAGAGTGTATATAAGCAATGAGAATTTTATTAAACAAAAGGAATAAGATAGAGTATCAAACCGATTGTCTACCAAGCTTTCCTCAAACTTGAAGACCAATCACAAAGATGAACACCTTCTCTTTGATGAAAAATAATCAACTCAATGTACAATGGAGGGATCACTTCCTCCTTGCCCCAAGCCTCACTTAGTCAAGCTAGGAAGTTTTACTATCACACAGATAACCCTCAACAAAGCTACACTATTGAAAATTTCAAACACAAGAGAAGTGCTTACAAGAACTTCACACTACTTGGAGAGCAAATCTTGCTTAGGAGACTATTTTCTAGCTAAAATATCTCTTGAGATCTTGTAAACGAAGTGTGCAAAAGTCACTCCCTGGTTCAGAATCGTTTGTATTTAAAGGGGACCAAAAATGGGCTTCATTAATGCTTCCAACGGATAGAAGGCAGATGAAGAGTCAGCTAGCCGTTGGGGCTGTCGGACGTCCGAAAGCTTAATCATCGTCCGATCCCATCGTCCGAAAATCAGCCAAGTTGTCGTTCGGACGTTCGATGGGATTTTATCGTCCGACAGGTTCTGCGTCCGAACGTCGTCAGAGAGTCATCAAAACTTTGCGAAATTTTTCGGACGTCCAACGCGATCGATGTGCGTCCGAAGCGTACGTCCGATCCTCCCGAACGTCCAATGCTTTCTCACGAGCGTCCGACAGAGTTTCCTTCTTGATGTTCTTCATCCTTTCGGACGTCCGACAGTTTCCTTTCGGACGTCCGACATGAGTGCCCTGTTTTTGCTTCTTCTTTTGGTTGATTTTCTTTCCTTAACACCTTTGTACCTGATTCTCTAAAAAGCAAAACACTTATATTTGTAGAGAATTAGATAAACATTTCAAAGTGCTTTGTGATCATCAAA